>NW_017306689.1:400508-427668 GCF_000935625.1 Nanorana parkeri | reverse complement strand
CCCCTCCCTTCCCCCACATAACATAACATACACATAATGAGGTGTACGCCAGGCACATGCGCTGCAGTGCGTTGTTAGAACGCCCCTCCCTTCCCCCACATAACATAACATACACATAATGAGGTGTACGCCAGGCACATGCGCTGCAGTGCGTTGTTAGAACGCATCGCAGTGCATGATTTTTGTAATCAATTTTTTTTCTTTTACAAAAAACATTAAATTAACTGTGGCAGCGCATGGCAAAGCTTTGTGACGCATTGCCGTGAGCTGTGATACCTTGTGTTGCAATTAAATATACGCCTGTATAATTTTATCACAACACAGCGTAAAACTATTTTTAACATAAGTCGCTTATTTACAGTTTTGCCTACCTTTATTTTTTTACCTTTTCGCAAAAAGGTCAAATTCCAAATTTGCAAATATTTGTTACTTATTAAAGGAGAACTATGGGGTCAGTGTTCTTCCCCATATGTGGAAATCACTCATCTCATAGTTCTCCTTTAACTCAATACAGTTTTATCTTTTAGACAGAAAATATTTTTTTTTTGGGCACTGATACTGATTTTAGGGCTTTATCAATTAAATTGTGTATTTTTATCAGTTCAACATTAATTTGAGTAACATTTGCGCAATTATCGCAGGGCCTACAAATTTAGTATCACCATCTTTTTATTCTACCGGGCCTGCACTTTCAGAAAATATATGGTTTGGGGGGTCTTTTACAAACGCTAGCAACACAGCAGTTGAAAATCAAATCAATGGGAAATGAGTTGCCGGCATCTGGAGCCGGCAACTAATTTCCCTGCCGGCTCCAGGCAGGCATCTGTGACTCCAAGGATCGCCACTGCTGTCCCCCGCTTGAGACAAAAACTCTGTGCAGCACAAACACCGGAGTGATCGTCTGATCACTCCAGTGTTTGTAAATACCTGGGGACACATAGGGGGTTATTTACAAAGCGGCCGAAGACAGCCGTGTGATTAACCAACACTAACGCTGTTCAGCTATTCACTTCAGGCTTGCACAGCTGATTTCAGCCGTACATCGGCTTGCTGTGGCTGGGTTCGGGTCGGCCGACCCGAAGTGCAGAAGAAGTTTGACTCGGCTGAGCCGAACCTCCGGCAGGCTACTCGTCAGGAGCGTCCCGAGGCTGGGTGACACCCGGAGCGGTAACCGAGTGACACCCCGCCGAGACGTCACCACGTGCGTGCTGCAGTATTTTGATACTTGTCGGCAGCCATCTTGGTGATGGACGCCGGCAGAGAGAGGAGGAGACAGGCACACGGCGGGATAAGGTATGCCGTCGGGTCCCCTCCTCTCTCTTGATACTGTCGGGCGTTCGGTCCATGACCGAGCGCCCAACTTTTCAGAGGGGGGTGACACCAAAATGACTCAGTCATTTTGGTGTCACCCGGATGCGGGCCGCACCCCCCTTGTGACGCCACTGTTCTGGGGAACAGATGAGGAAGGCTCTTTAATGGAGAAAGGCGGAAATTAGGGACGTCCTGATACCGATGCTAGCATCGGAATAGGGCCCAATACAGGGCATTTTGACAAGTACTTGTCAAAATGCCCCGATGCCTAGCGGCGAAGCTTGCATTTTTTTTTCTCCAATACCTTCCGTGGTGGCTGGGGTCCTCTGGAAAGGCTGAAGGAGCGTCACGTCACTGCTGTGGGTGGAGCTCCAGGTGGGGTCTAATGTAGTTGGCCGGCGACCTGGAGCTCCGCCCACAGCAGTGACGCGATGCTCCTCCGCCATCCTCACATGAGAGGGGGGGAAAAAAAAAGCTATCGGCAGCTCGTGAGGAACCTCCATTGCACAGGCACCATCAAGTAAGGGCCTGTGTTCAAATCATGTTTGGAATGGGATGGATCATGATTTTAAACTAATACTCTATATGAAGTACACACTATAAGTTTAAATCATGATCTATAGTACATACATAACATGTAGTTGTACTATAGATCATGACAAACTAATAGTGTGTGTACTTCATATAGAGTATTAGTTTAACATTTTAAAGTTTTATTGCCATATACTGATTGCATTTCATACCCACATCATGAATTGCTATACTGCCATAGCACCTGTCAACTTTTTACAAATACTGTCTGAACTAGGAAAGCTTGTTAATGGAATAAACTTAAAGGCAATACTTCTGAGCCACCAAACTGCTAGATTCTGTTTGGAGGTGTGATTCTATAGAGAGTTCCTATAAAAATGTGTTGTCCAATCAGATAGTACTGTACTATGGACTGTACTGTACTATGGATCATGATTAACCTAATCATGTTATCAGGGGCGTAACTAGAAGTCACAGAGCCCCTTAGAAAAAGTATCGATAATTGGTATCGGCAAGTACATGAGGGCCAGTACTTGCACTTGGTCTTAAAAAAGTGGCATCGGAACATCCCTAGCGTAAATCAGTGAGAACTGATACCAGAGCCACCAAGTGCACTTGGATACCTGGACCAGAATGTTTACCCATCCAGTTTGTTATTCACCGTGGATGCCCGGAAGCCCATGTCTGGCCTCTCCAATGACAGCAGACCTCTTTGAACACCTTGAAGTGAAGAGCCTCCAAGGCAAAATGCAATTGGCGTTAGTGTGGGGGAAATATTGGCACATGCACGTATGCATCCTTGATGTCCACCAAAGCAAGATCTCCCTGTTGAAGTGAGGCAATGCCTGATGGTGCCAATTCCATGTGGAACTTGTGGACCTGCGGAATCTTTGAGGTACCCCTCTGGCTTTGAAACTGTGGGGGGGTTGCAGTTAAGACCTTGGAGCCCATCTGCCTGAAAGGCAGGAAGATAACTCCTGATTTCAACAATTTCTGTAAAGAACTCTGTAGAGCCTCCTTCCACTGTGAGGAACAGAGAAGATAGGAGGGCAAAAATCTAAGTCCTGGGAGTCAATAAAGTGTACCAACAGATCCTGGAAGTCTTGACTCCAGGCGGCTGCAAAGTCCAGTATATCTCCCCCCGCCATTTAAGTGGGGCCCCCACCTCAATGTGTGGGCTTGGTGGCAGACCTGGAAGGCTTTGGGGGTCAATAACCTGTGCTTAAGTGGGTAGCCTAATTTCGTTTTTGAGGTAGAGGCCTGGGAGGGATACAAGGAGTCCTTCCTGGCTGAAGCCAAGGAAGACTTACCAGAGGAAACTTTTGGTTTCTGTTTGCTGGGTAATAATGTGCTCTTGGTCTACAGTAACCTGTTTTTTTTTAGTAAAGGTGTTGAATTCTTCTCCAAAAAGGTGCTGTTCTGCAAAGAGAATTCCCGCCAGGTGCTTTCTGCGGACCGGTTCTGCCAACCAATACTACATGAGTCTCTGTATCTGCAGTCAAACTACTGAAAGATAAATAGAGGGCGATCCTGCATCTTCAGTTCTGTGGGGTCCTGTCCCTGAAGCTGCTGCCATGGGGCGCTGATCCGAAAGTCACAAGATTGCCACCTTTGCCAGGCACAGCCAAGGAGGAAACTTGATTGAAGTGTAGCAAGAAAAAAAAAGTAAATAAACTACACATCTCCCCTCAGTAGAGAGGAGACATCACCTAAAGAAACTAGCAAAAATACTGAGGATTTTCAGGAATGGGAGTTGTTAGTTAAGGGTATTCACAATTCTGGCTAGTGTCCAATCACCTGTATATATAATTTAAAAAAAACAAAAAGGGGCGTGGCCTGGACGTGATGGCGGAGAGTCGCACCTAAGCCGAGCTCCATCCGGACCCTCTGCATCCGCACCCATCCGACTCCGATTTAGCCTGCCGGCAGCCCAAGAAGCTTGATGGGGGGACGGAAGGCCTCCGGAAAGACCCCGAAACAGCCGAGGGGAAGGCTGGATAACTTTCTCCGCGATCGGCGGACATGCGACCGGGCCGCAGCCAAGATGGCGCCCGGCGGTTCACATGCTGCCGGCTCGCCTTCAGGTATGGATCCCCGAGATCGGGATACTCAGAGGCGGCCACGTCTGACGGAGAGGACCCAGGCTGGGACCTGAAGGCTGTCCTCCGGTCCCTACCCACTAAAGCTGACCTCCAGGCGTTTGTCTCCCAAGTGGAAGGGGCGCACAAACAGGCCATTACTGACCTCAGGGCCGACACTACACAGCTGGGCCAGAGAGTGGAGAAGTTAGAGACGCAATATGCTGAGGCCCTGCACACCATCTCCCTCCTGAAGGGCAAAATGCTGCAGCAGGACTCTAACATTGCAGCACTGCACAACCAATTGGATGATTATGAGAACAGGAGCCGTCGCTCTAACATCCGGCTGCGAGGCCTTCCAGAGGCAACCAGGCCTCAAGACCTGTTGCCCACGGTGACGGGCATCTTTAATCAGATCCTAGACAGGCCAGTAGCAACGCACATCGAGATTGACCGGGTCCACAGAGCACTCCGCCCCCCTAACTGTCTCCCCCCCCCCCATTCCCCCCCCGGAACTTAATGCCTAGTTATTCTTGATTACAGAATCTTGTTCATATGCACTTTGTTCACTGTGGCCAGCTCGCAAGACCGAATGGTACAAAGCTGTCGAGTATCCGGGAAATGATTGTGTCCCTATGTTTTTGTCACCCCGCCAACCCCTTTGTTTTCCTATGTGCCTTTCTATTTTGTTTTACTATGTTGTTTATTAATGCAAAACTGGAAAATAAAGAATATAAAAAAAACAAAAAACATTAACAGGGTTATTCACAAAAGGGTTAAGAGTTTGGAGAAGGGAACAATCTAGGACAACATAGCTGATCTGGAAATAGCTGAACTGGAGAATTTTTCCAAATCAGCAATGTTGTCCTAGATTGTTCACTTTTCCTGCCTTCTCCACACTCTTCACCCTTTTGTGAATAACCCTGTAAATGATCGGGACATGAAAAATCAATGCCTTTTTTTTTTTATACAATATTTGAAAAAAAAAACAAATGTAGGCCTACCTGCAAAACAAAAAGTTTACCTGTTGCCATGCATCTTCTCTCACAGTAAGACATATTTAATACTATTTGTAGACCATGTACACAAAGGCATCAAAATTAGACAATTTACTAACATCTGATGATCACTTTCTGACCCCCAATGTACTTACCCAATAAGCCCATAACAATTGAGAGCTGATGCTGCTGCAGCCCCCCGTCTCCTAGTCAGGAGAACACAGTAAATGTACACATGAATACCATGTGCCCTGTGCAGCTGGAACATGTAACAGGCTGCACTTGAATGCAACTGGCATATTTATACGATTAGGGCCCTCACTGGAAAGCATCAATGCAATACTGTTGAAACTCACCACCAAATAAAAACAAGACACACAAATTGCAAAACGGTGTTTAATTTACAACAGATTAAGAATGCAATGCTGAACATATTAGGGCTTCTTTACACCAAATGCAAAGCGTTCCAGAGCGGTAGCTGCTGGAATGCACCGCAATCCCTCACAAAACTTCCCCCTGCGTTCTGGGGCGGGGCGGTGCATTGAATTCAATGGCACCGCTTCCACGCCCAACCCCCTTGCAGTGCAAAACTTTGCCTGCGTTCCGTTCCTCAGCAAACGCAAAAAATAGACCAAGCAGCATTTTTTATGTTTGCAGTGGAACAGACCGCAGGCAGCGCTTGCCACGCGTCCGATCCCACTGCGGGTGGGGGGGGGGGCGTGGAAGCAGTGCCATTGAATTTAATGCACCGCCACGCCCCCTCCCACCCCAGAATGCAGGGGGATTGTGGTGCATTCCAGCAGCTACCGCTCAGGAACGCACAGCATTTGGTGTGAAAAACCACTACATTACAGTTCCAATCTACACATTAAAACATGTACAATAATATTAACATTTTCTTAAAGGACAAGTTCCCGTTCATATGAAAAAAAACCACCACCCAGCTTCATCCAGCCCTCAAGTCTAATTAAACCCAGAAAAACCCACACCAATCCCCAGGTGCTTACTTAACTTGCTTGACAGTAGTGGCATTGGTTACAGTGCTCTGGCCTAAAATCTACTCCAGGGCTGGCTGCACTGCAGACTTGGAATGGAATGTACCGGTACTTCTACACCGGAGATGCTACAAGTAGCCTGGGTTAGATTAGATGAATACAAACGCCGGGGTGGTATTTTTATATATATATATATATAAATAAATGTGAACGAACTTCTAATTACTTCCAAAACTGATATTTCATTAAAGCCAGCACACCTCCACCTGCTTGTGCTTCACTGGGATACTAGGAAGAATTTTCCCCCCAAAAAATGTTGTACAAAATGGTGCAGAAACTGTTTGTTTACTATGTTATATTTCAGTGTGGCCCAGATACTGAAATATCAGTTTTGGGTGTACTCTTAAATATTACAAAAGTTATTTATATTGTATACAATAAGTGGCACAAACTTTTACACGCCGATTAGGCAAATGTTATCATGATGTTGGTAATCCTTTGTAGAGTTGGGCAGAGGGTAGCATATTGAACTCTTTGGGCTGATCAAGCTCTTGAAATGAATAACTCTTTTGGACTGGACTAGTTGTGCAGGAAGTGAATGTCAGACTATGAATCTCGCAAATAATCCAATATCCTCTCTCTAATTTCCATTTACTGGTACTGGTATTAGCAGTATCTGCAATAAAATTGTTCCCAGTCTAAAGGAACCAAAAGACTGTCAAATTTGTTTGAAGACCAGCTTTGATAACTATAGAACAATTTAAAACAGAAATTATGGGACATTATCAATTGTCCAAGAACATTGAGTATATTGTGACAAGCAAACATAACTGTTTCGAAACATATTTTTCCCCCTTTAAAGCCGTGGTCAGCTTCTCAATCAGATCTACCCTTGAGCTGTGTAAAAATAAGTTCCGCATCTTCTTTTTCATTGTTGTGAATGTTATATGTGTTGCCTGCATAAAACAGAAAAATTAAATACATTAACTTGATTTAGTTTTTACGATTTATAAACAATTCGCAAAAGTTCATTTATGAATGAATCTCCATGATTATCTACATAAACCACGACTCCTAGAAAGCTCCCTGGAGAAGTGACTGCTTATGTTAGCGTGGATACTATTCACCATACCTGTGAGATAGGATGATACTGTCTAGAACTGTAAATTTACATACTCTTGGTCAGTATGACTCTGGGGTAATGTGCAGCTGGGCAACAAGCCAACTGTTTAAAGAACTATGTATGATAGTAAATAAATGTGTCAGAACAGTTGAGAGAAGAGGCTAAATTTCAAATTAATTTTTATAAAGCAGTTCACCATTGTTACCTCATTATATAATGTTTAATGAGCATTTTTCAGTATATGGGATGCTTTATAAATGCAAACAGCTTTCTTTACCGCCAAGAAAATGTTCAGCACATTTGGTAAGTTCAGGTACTCATCCCAGATCTTAAGCTTCCCGTTAAGCCCTTTAGAAAATATCTGTTACTCGTGCAATTATAAGTGAGCATATGATAATAAAAAAAACCCCAAAAGAATAGGTTACCTTAAGTAAAAGCCACCCGTTAAAATGATCAATACATTCAGAGATATACGCAGCTGACTTTATATGCAAATCTTTACTTTTCTGGCATAGCTCCACATTGTTATTTATAGCTCCGGTATTACAGACCAATACCGAGGTAAGAGAGTAACTAACTACCTAGAACTCTGCTGTGATTCTCTGAACTCTGAAGTGATTGTTTTCTAACATTTCTTGATGCATTTTTTTCGTTCACTGCTATTCTAATAACCCAGGTTGTCACGTGTTTCAATGTCATTCAAGCTTGTAAGAACAGGATTTTAGTACATACTGTAAAATCGTTTTTTTGGAGTCCATTGGGGGACCCAGGAGGTCCTAAACCCTCAGGTTAAACCACCGCCCACAGGAGGATTTATCTCTGGCAAACAAAAAAAAACTGCGGGCCAACCCAGGATAACTTCCTACCATCATCTACACAGCATGTCTTAGTCTTGAAACAAAGCTGTACAGACAGCATGATCATAAACAAAGGGTGGGACCTGGATCCCTCAATGGACTAAGAAAAGGATTTTGCACAATCCACAAAAAATCCTATTTTCTTTCTTGTCCATTGTGGGACACAAGTCTTAAAACTACAGGATGTCCAAAGTAGTCCAATGGTGGGGATGGCTACACAGCAACCAATGCAAACAGGCTAAAACATTTTTGTAAAACAAATTATACAGCTGCTCAAGATCATTTGCCCAATTTTTCTCACTCACTCTCTCACACCGCCCCCTCTCTCCAGCCGCTGCTTCTTCGCCCTTCACCTTTGTCCCCGGCTGCTGCATCTCTCCCCGCCCACCATCACTGCCCTCCGCCTGTGTCCCCTGCCTCTTTCGTGCCCACCGTCACTGCTTCTCTCCCCACCGTGGTTTTCAGGGTCCCCCGCTCTTCTGGTGGACCTGGGACCAGAGCAAATTAGATCAGGTTGTGAGAACTGACACAGGAACGCTGTGACAGGAGTTCAGTGCTGTGCTAGAACTCCTATACTGGAGGTGACAGGTTCAATAAAGAGAACCTGTCACCTCCAAATGCTATCACCCAGGGGCTTGTTAGCTCCTGTGTGATCGCAATAAAGGTAAGTGGGAAAAAAAAGTAAAGAATAAAATAAATAAAAAAATGTTTAAAAGTAAAAATGTAAAACATAAAAAGGTGGTAAAGTAAAAAATAAAAAGGCGGTAAAGTAAAAAATAAAGTAAATGAAAATTAAAAATTGTGTGCCATATTGTGGTGGCCAGGCAGTGACACTCTCTAACACGCACAATGTGCATTAAGGCCAGGTTCACACCTGGGCAATCCTTAACTGCGCAGCACTTGCGCATGAAACAGCGCAGATGGCCGGGCGGGAACGGAATCACGCTCCACTGCCGATTGCGCTGGCAGTGCCATTATTTTGTAACGGCACCCCAGTCGCGCCAGGCAGATTGTGTGGTTTCCTGCCGCAATACCGCCCAATCGCGGTTGAAAACACTGTGCGGTGCATGTCGTGAAAAAAAAGGTACATGTACCTTTTTTTTAGCTATTAGCACATGGATGTAACTCCATTGAAATCAATGGGGCCACGCGTCACCTGGGGTATGCAAGCGCACACGATCGCCCAAGTCGGCCCCAGGCCTAAAAGGTAAATTCACTTTCCCAAATAATTTGGAAAAATTTAATTACCTGTACAAATCTGGCCCCCTCTACCTCCCCCTATATTTACCTTTTGGCGAATGGTCCTTCCCCGTCCGCCAGTACTATCTGTACCTGTGCCATGTATTCTAAATTTTGCTCGCAAATTGCAAGCACTCGTTGGTCAGTGCGGTCATCTGGCGGCGCTGACCAATTAGAAGCGCTTCTTAGCACTGCGAAATACGGTTTTGGTTAAAATTATTTTTTTTACATCAGGATAAGTAGATTGGGCCACTGCTTCAGTCCTTGGACAAGTAGTTTAAAAAAAAAAAATCCACACTCATGTCCTTAGTTATGTTCAGCACTGATTTCTTCAAATTCAGGATCTATCAGAACTGTTGTAATATCTAATATTTCAAGGCTACATTGTTCAAGAAGTCTAGTTACCCCACAAAGGTCATGCCGCGAGAATGCAGCAGGGTTAGTACTGAGCTTACACCTTGGTGAACAGAAGAGAGGCCGAATGGTAGGGCCACAAGAGTGCAGCAGACCCACAGGAAAGCATTCAGAGGCCAGGAAGTCTCCCCGGGCAAAGGAAGGCAATGGCAGACTTGGTGGATTTTAATTAGAACCTCTGACCTCAAAGAACATTCAGTGCTTTGAGATCCAAGATAGGACAGATGCCCTTTCAGTTTGGGAACACTGAACATGTTGAGAGTAACCCTCCCCCATCCAACCACAAAAACTGGAGCAATTACTCCAAAAGACCCAAGAAGACTATCTGGAGGTCTGTTAATCTGTGTGCTCACACAGAAAGGTTGGAAGTGTCAAACCGAAGAGGGGAGTGAAACCCTAACTTGTAGCCCCTGGAAACCATCTCTGGCACCCAAGTATCTGAGATGCTAACTGTTCAAATATCAGAACAGGCTAACAGACATCTTCCAACTTTGGAAAGTGGGGGTGCCCCTTCACAGTGAGGAAGATTTGTTTAAGTTCAAGGCCTTGCTGGTGGACTGGGAGTCAAGCTTGGATTTGGACTTGGGAGGTTGCAGGAGTGGCGTAATAAACTTTTCTTAACCTCTAGCAAGGGATTAGCCTTCATAGACTGCCTTAGGCTTAGGAAGATTTTCCAGTAGCATCCTTGATAATGGTACCCAAAGAGATGCTGTACCTCAAAGGCCATGCGGAGCAATTGCTTCTTAGATATGGGTTCCACAGTGCTAAACTTTAACCAACGTGATCTCTGCATGTGTAATGACAGTGATCTCTGCATGTGTAATGACAGAAGACCTATGTGGAGATTAGTTAGGAAACCTTCAGCAGCTGTTTACAAATGTAGCTTAAAGTAAAAGTTAGCTTTCAAACATTTTTTCCCAAAAAATAATCCAGATCAAACAATAATACATTGCCCCGGCAAGTATTTCCATACATTTTTTCCCCCCAAGCACTTAGAAAGTTGGAGCCAAATATGTAAAAACATGACTCTCACATAATTCATTCCCACAGCTACCTCATGTATCATTTCCCCCTCCTCTTTTAGATTGTAAGCCCTCAGGGGCAGGGCCCTCCTTACCATCTTGTCTTGAATTGTATTGTAACTGTTATGTCTTCCTTATATTGTAAAGCGCTGCGCAAACTGTTGGCGCTATATAAATACTATGTAATAATAATAATGACTCAGTTCCGCTTCCGTGAACTTCCTGGAAAGTAGTCTCATGCAGCTGTTCATCTACTATAAGGGAGGAGTGGAGTGCCTGTGTGTTTGTGGAGACACACAGAGCTTACTAGCATACAAAAAGGTGGCTTCATAGGACCCTGCAAGGTAAAGGAGCTACCATAGAACAGCATATCAGGACCAGAGCTCAAGGGACCAGCTGATTCTGCAGGAAACAAAAACTTTTTACATCAAGAAGCTGCATCTATTGTAAGTGATTTAATCTACACTTGTAATAGTTTAAAAGCCATTTGACTTTAAAATCACTTTAAGGCTGCAACCATTTGCTACTAAAGTACTATGATCAAGGCATCAACCACAGTATTGACTTAATTCCTTTTATTAAACTTTGACCTCTCAGCCAGAGTTTGGCAAAGCTAAGACATGGCGTAGAGCAGGACCTGCTAGCAAAAGCATTGCTCATAGGTTGCTTAGGCCATGGGCAGATCAGAAATAGAATCTGCAGGGGAAGGCTTGGCCTCTGCAAATAACAGGATGATTTGGGCCATAACGCAACACAGTACTGTAGCTAAAACCTCTTGTGAAGGGATAGCGGAGCCATCTGTCACAGTAGCTATGTGACGCTCAGGACAGCAGCAGGAAGACATGGTGTGATAGAAGGATCTTAATTAATAGACCTGATTATCAAATTAGATACAGATTCTCATACAAAAGTCCCAAAACAAAGATCTCCAAATCAGGCAATGTGGTAATCAGCTTGCAGTACAGGGGGAAAATAGTTCAGGTTCCAGGAGAAATAACTAGTTAGGGTACAATTGGAGACCGCTAAATGTCAGGTGGGTACCTACTGCTGTTACAGTTACATACTCAATACATTGTCAACAACAAAGCAGTAAAAGATACTTGGAGATATAAACCGGGTGTAACTGTCCTATACCGGGACCCCAGAGTATCTCTGCTGTTCCATCCTGTCGTAGACGATCCAGTAATGAAGCCAGTTAGGGGTAAATCAGTGAACTGACCACTCTGTGTAGTATCCAGTCCACCAGGTTAGTAATCCACAAGCAATACTAGCCAATCCATGGGAAGGGTACTCTTCAGGGTATTAAATGAAAATGGCACTGCAGCTTGCCACCTTCCAGTTGGTCCACAGTATTCCCTTGTCCAGTTGCAGCACAAAACAGCCCCTGGCTTCATAGATCTACCCTGTGTGCACAGGGGGTGGGTCAGGGATTGGACAAAGGCTGCCTGCCCATCCTGTTTCCTAGCAGGAACACTCGAGTAAGTTATAGAAAGCTCAAGAAGTAACTAGCTCAACCTGGAAAGGGAGGTGAAGCCAAGTACTTAAAAAATCTAGAAACTCACAGAACGCTGCAGGCTAACCTTCAACCTGTCAAAAACCATGCAGATTTTGGCACACCGTCCACACCAAACGGAGCTAGGGAAGGCTCTAAAAGGTAGGATATACTCTTGGGGCAGAGTGATTCCAGGCTGCAAGCGGCACCGGAGCCCCTATTTCTAGAATCAAATATGTTGTGACCACCTGGGGGTAAGGCAACTTAAAGCTAAGGAGTACAAGCAGAGGTCTTAGGTAGTCAGAAAACCTGACAGTATGTAGCAGGTGAGGGTCAGGTGTCAAGAGATGACCACAGCTAATATAGGCAGACAGCAGGTACAGACTGAAGATGGAAATTCCAGGTGGTTCTGTGTCATGCAAATGCAGCAGTGGGTAGATGCTTCCATTGACCTAAATGGAGGGAAAGAGAACTTCCTCTTGTAGGCGGCAGTATAACCCAAAGGTTTAAGACATCCTGTGATGTTTGCATGCATCCAGTAATTACCACACACTTTTTATGAACACAAATACAATATAATGCCCAATTATTTTTGTGCAAAATAAAAAGAGGTTACCGAGTAAACAGATGCCACATAAGTCAAGCCTTAAAACGTCATGCGCCTGCAAAATGGTGAAAAATGATGGTACAACGTTAACCATAAAAGAGGGACCTAGATTTTTTTTCTCACTCCAGCATGTATGGCAATACCCAATTTGTGTTGCCCAATTGTTTACATATATGTACGTGCCCTATACAACTGTGTGGATAGGCTTGTGTATAGGCAGCTTTATTTTCTTCTCATATATTGCTAAAAGTCCTTGTAAGAAAACCATTGCAAAAAATTCAGCAATTCCACTAAACTACTGCACTGTGGGACAATGATTCAAACAAGTACAAGAATGAACAGAAATATGATAGTCAATGTATTACAAAGTAACAATCAGTCACATTAGATTTTTTTCTCTCTTTTAGCTGTCTACAAGTTTAAAAAAAAAAAAGGCTTCCCTGCAAAGAAAATGGTTCATACTTGCCTCTTCCACCAGCAACCTCCTTAGCCTTCATGCACAACACTAGCTTCTACATTGGACACACTTCCAGGAGGGTAAGATGCCTGGATCCCCCTCTACACTCTGTGTCTCCATTTGCTGTCCCCTACATGATTATTGTGTTCTGTAGTGGCATAGGGTCCAGCAGAAGCAACCACAGAGTGGGATAAGATCTCTGACATTTCTGTAAATGTCGAGAGCAGAATATTTTCCACTTGAAAACAGCAGAGATTAGTGGTGCAGGAAGGGTTAGTGTTAACTTTTTTATTTGCAATGAAGACTATTTAAAAGCTTATTTTAAATAGTGAAAGAGTCTAACCCTTAATTGTTAGATGAGCTGTTTGACAATTCTTTAGTCACTTACTTGGGGGGATGAAAAAGAAATCACCACTCTTCAAACTGTGGTATGATTTGTGTAGTTTCAGTATGGCTTTCCCCTTAACTATGTAGAATACCTGCAAAAAATGAAGACATTTTTTTTGAAAGCATGAATATATTAGTAACACTTTACTCTTTCAGAACAAATATGCTCAGATATTTGTAAACGTACATCTAAAGCTTAAACTTTTATTTTTAATATTAAATATTTCTATAATTTTATATTTCTGTTTTTCATCCTCCCAGTTTCCTATGTGGTTTTTAATTTTGGAAAGATGACTGGAAGAAACATGCATTTTGTTCTTTAATCCCAGTCTCAGAAAGAGGGACAGTCCTGGTTGGATCCCGCAGTATTGCATGAGTGAAGTTTTTCAATGGAGCATATCCATGTGTAGCAATTGGCTTCCAGAGAGTATACCTCCCTAATAGGGCCAGGGGCTGTATGGACGCCTCTCACTCCAGCTTCTTGGAACTCTCACTGACCCGCGGGATTCAATTTCCAATCTGATGCTGCTGTACTATGACCGTGTCCAGACCGGTCATAGTACAGCAGCATCAGAGCCTGCACGAATTGAGCTGAGACCGAGGAAAGCGAGTGGGCGGCTGTCTGTGGATTATATACAGCTTTCTGATCCAACCGCGTCTGGGACATAATACCGTGGAGATTCCATCACATTTCTCTCTACTGTGCGGCCGCACATGTTTGAAACAATCCCTGGATGTTTCTCCAGATTGGAAATTGAATCCCGCGGGTCAGTGAGAGTTCCAAGAAGTTGGAGGGAGAGGTGTCCATACAGCCCCTGGCCCTATTAGGTAGGTATACTCTCTGGAACCCAATTGCTACACATGGATATGCGCCATTGAAAAACTTCACTCATGCAATACTGCGGGATCCAACCAGGACTGTCCCTCTTTCTGAGCCACATATAATGTGAGTAAGCTCTGGTACTTTGTATCCACCGTTGAAATACAGCCACTGTATCTGCATTAGTGACTTTTGGCCACTTAGGTGGCTCGCAGATTATCACCTGTATAACCACATATGGTTAATCCAAGGGAAGTCATTTTAATTGTTTTTAAATGTCTTGTTATGGGTGTTCATACATGTTGTTTTTCTATCATTAAATATTGAAATTCATTACTTATGTGTTACCTGTTTACTGAACCAGCTTCCGGCGGCAAAAGTCGCCGGGAGTCTGTTTAAACAGCCCCGATGCTGGCGACGTACACTGTACGTCGTCAGTCACGAAGGGGTTAAGGGATTTGTCTAGGGGACAATCAATTTCTAAACTAGTCTACATATGAAACAATTTGTGATTGTTATATAATACTTGGATGTTAGTGAGTCCACTGTTACTATGGGCTTTACAATATAATATTTGAGATTGATGATGCTTTACCCATATTTTTGAAGTGTGCATTCTCCTCTTTTGTTTTAATAGGATTACATGGATGGCTTATTAGATGCAGGTGCTCTTAAGTTTTTCTCCCCACCCTATGTGGAGTGTTATTTTAGTAGGGGTTGGTGTTTATTCTCAACTAGGGCTGCAACAAACAATTATTTTCAGAATCGATTAGTTTGTCGATAATTGTTTCGTTAAAATCAGGGGGAAAAAAACAGATTAAAAAAAATCAAAACAGCGTTTCACAAATAGAGTTTTACAATTTCAGAATAAAACTGCATGCAGTTTACTGTAATCCCACCACACTGGAATGCACGGCACAGAAGTACCACACGTTCCAGTGTGGGCGATCACACTGCGGGCTGGAGGCGTGTTTGAAATTAATGGCACCACAACGCACATCCTGCAGCAGAATTTGGCACACCTAAACAAAAAATGACTTTCTTTTTTATATAATTGTATGCATTATATTAGATAATTTAATTAGTTTCATGGATTTAAAATAATCTGAATTTAAAAACTCCATGCCAATTTAATAAAATAGCCAACCTTTTCTTTAAAATAACACACCAAAATTGGACAAAAAATACAATTATATATAAAATAATATCCATCTAAAAGCCCAGTTTAGTTAGCCATGAATATTGGCCCAAGAATTATTGCTCTCACGTTGGCACACACGGTGATATGGACATGTGTAGCGCAATCGTTTTTTGTATGCAGGTGCACCAGACTTGTATTTCCATTAGTATGCACGTGTTCGCGGTGGCAGGGAACTTTATTTTTTTTCCATATTTAACTATTTTTTTTAAAACTTTTTTTCTTTTTTACTTCAATGCTTTCACATGGGGGTCTCAAAACCCCCCAATGTGATAGCACATTGGAGGTGATAGGTTCTCTTTAGGGTGACAGAGGTCTAGTAGACCCCTAGTGTCACCTTTCCACTTCACAGAGGAATGACAGCTGCCTGCTGAGGCAGTAGAATGTACACACAGCATGCAATGGCTGTGAGCAATAGCCAGCCTGCTATTAGCTATTCCAAATATCCTCAAAGGAATTTACTATCAGTACCATGATGCTCATGCAAAAGCAGAGAGTCAAATGGCTTATGGATTTAAGAGATTGAACCTGAGAACAGGGAGACACTCTTGGCCTAAGATTTGTCCAGAACCAGGCTCGGAAACTCCAAGTGATGAGTTTGTTCCAACAATGATTTCAGAAGGTTCAGAATCCGCCCAAACCTCCGTAATGTCTGGAAAGTCAGAAAAACATTATTTTACAGAGGTCTCGAGGACTGTTAACTCAACGGAAGGTCATTAAGCAGTCGACAATAAGGATGTCACTAGAATGCAACAGGGGCCACTCTGGGACTAGCATCTTGGTGAACACACAAGGTGCAGAAGAGAGGCAGAAGGGCAAAGCCATGAACCGGTAATGTAGGGGTTCCATGCAAAGCATAGAAATCACTGAGGTGCTGGAAATATGAGCACATGCTAGTAAGCGACTATTCAGTGTCCAGAGATCCAAAATGGGGTGAATGTCCCATTTTACAAAGAGCAACACCCCTGAAACTGTTCGGGGACCAAGATAATGACACTCACCCAGGACACCGGAGAGGGCCCAACAGAGATCTGCTAGTCTGTGTGGGGATACAGGAAAGCTGGAAGTGAAAAAGCAAGGAGGGGAAAGGGAACAGAATTTGGGTTTGTACCCCTGGGAGAACACTTTCTGCATCCAAGCATCTGGAATGCAACCTGTCCGCAAAGGTCAACAGACGTCCACCACTTTGAAAAATGAGGGTGCACCTACATGCAAAGGAAGGCTTGTCTGAGGATTTAGCAGGCTCAGCATAATGGACTTTGAAGGTGAACTGGAAGCCAAGCTTAGGATGGCCTTGACGCTGAATTGGGAGGGGGAGTAGAGAGCCAAAAGGCTTATTTCTTGACAGACAGTGAGGGAAAGACTTCGCAGTCCGCTACTTGGGCATCTTCTAATGTTGGGTGCTCTTGCCACTAGCAGCATTTTTGATGCAATTATCAAAGTCTTGCCCAAAGAGGCTTCGTCCATCAAAAGGTCATGCGGATCAAAACGCGGATCATGACAGGTGGACGTGATAAGCCGGAAGGATTCCAGCAAACCATCAAAACTGAAATTTATCAATATAGACATCTATTCCATCCATTTAACAAGCATAGAGGTCAACCACAGCAGTGGTTAGATCTTTTAAGGAAATGTTGCCCAGTCAGACATGGTCTTACAATGTAAAGTCTCTGCCTGAATTTTGTACAGGACAGGACAGGACCTGCCAACAAGAAAAAAAGTTATAGAAAGGGTTTCCAAACCCATCGGTTGGGTCTCTAAAGACAGGTACATCCTCCATCAGAAACGTAGTTGACTTGTTAAGGCAGAATACGGCCAGTACCACTGTGGTTAGTAGATCATTTCTGGAGAAAACTTGTACAAAACAGATACAAAGCCAGCAAGTTCTTAGAGGGCGCAAACAACTTTTAGAATGCATCCAATTCTCAAACAGTTGGAAAAGTGGAAGCAAAGGGAATGTCTTTGTGGCTTTTAGGAGTCCTAAATGACCCAAAACTGGAAAGAGCACTAGTAGAAGCAACAGACTAGACTGATCCTCAAGTTTCAGAGTTGTGTGCATCAATAAGAGCTGAAACTGCCTCCTTTAGGAGTAACACGGACTGTGACTCATTAGGCAGTCAATGGCATGAGCAACTCAGATTCAGAGTCTATTTGGCTAATGGCTCAGAAATAGCTAAGGACGAGGGGGAAATCAGACAGAACCAGCTGGAAAGGGCACAGGAGCGCGCTCTATAGCAAACAAGTGGGAAATCGAGTTATAAGGTCCTGCATGATCGTGGTAAAAAACTAATTTGAAAGGGCAGGAGGACCCAGCCATGGAGCAGAGACTGAGGGCAGAGGACAACATGACCCTAGGTTGCAGACGTTGGCAACATCAGTAGGAACACAGAAAGCTACTCCTGACTCTAGCTGCCACAGTGCTGTTAGGCAATTAACAGGTTCAGGGTAGAAGGAAACTCCTTGAATACTCACAAAACCTAAACATCTGGCAGCAGATGTAGGTCAGTGACCAGAGGGTTGTATGGCTAGAGGATACCAAACTCACTGTAGGTGGGTAGCAGGAATGGGTTGAAGTTCCACATGGCTCTTTGTAAAAAGGAGCAGCAGAGGAGACATGCTTCCTTAGTGCTGTATGTTGGGAAAGGGTGTGTGAATGCGACACTCCACCCAGTGGATAGCATCAGTGCTCAGTCCTATAGTGTTAACCCCTTCCTCAGTAAAGTTGGTAGGAAACGGGGCATTCTCCCCCTTCCTGTGCTCTGTCTAACCAGCCTATTCACACAAGCACAGGGGCAACATCGGAAGCTTTAGACCTAGAAAATGCTTAGCAGCGAAGGGATCCAAAAATGAGCATATTAAGCATCAAAATATCAACTGGACTAAGCACTTAGTAAAGTGATGAAGGGCCAGTTTTCACAGATCTTTAAAAGCAGAACAAGGCTCATTCAGGCTTATTATGTGTAAACCGGTAAATGCCTGTACATGCTCAAAAGCTCAGCATTCAGCCTCTAATGAAGGAATTACGAGTTTAACCATATGTATAAAAGTACTGGGAAATGGGAAGTTTTCTAACACATTCATTAATTTGAACTCTGCATGCATTTGTTCCACAATTTCAATATGCTTATTTTACTGGTGTCAAAGGCCCATTTAGGGACCACCAGAACAGAAAGGCCAGCCTGACACCAACAGTGTCTGCCTAAAACGCCTTAGTCAGGAGTTAAGTCTCAATGTCTATCGGGCTCATCTAAAGTAGGGTATCCACGGGTCGATTTTTGCACGAACGTTGGTACGAAAAATCCAGTCCAGTTCGATACTGGCATCAGAAATTTGCAGATTGTTGTTTAATTTGCATTTAACATTCTATTTTGGAATGGAGAGTTGAACAAAAAACACATTCACTAGAAATTTGCTCCATGGAGAAAAAGTTTCCAACATGTTCCTTCTCATTTTTTCAATTGTCAATTTGACCCCATCAACAAGTCGAACAGATGATCCAAAATAGATTTAGTTTGTTCGTAATTCTAACTGTGAACCCTACTTAAGATGACAATCTAAACAGCAATGATAATGCACAAACAGCAGTAAATCATATCAACGAATCAAGATGTAATTTTACTGTAGCCAGATCCAAGAACAAGTATCTGATTGGATTCCATTGGTTATACCCATTAATAAACTGGAACAACTGTGCCTTACTTGTTTAATTTTGTACACCACCCAAGTGAAATTTCTTAGAAGAACTAGATGAGTACTTAAACGGCAACTTTAACAGAAAATGAAACCTATTAGCAAGATATAGTATACATATATGATCTGCCATAATCTAAAATCTATATACCAACCAAAATATCAGACTGAGGTGTATTTCTCTCTTCCTTCTCCATTGGCTTGAGCACAAGCTTTCCAGCACTGAAGATATGATTATTGAAGCATTTAGACATCAGAGAATTACGCTGTTTATCATTGTCTGCATGATGTATACACTCTGCCAAAAAAAAAAAAATGTATGTATGTACCAATATACTTTTTTTTCACTCTTCAAAGACAATAAAAAAAAGTTACATTTCCATGAACTGACTGACTGGTTGTCAGTGCATGGCCTCCTGTGATAGCAGCATAGATAGAGGTGTCATGGAAAACAGTTCTATACAAAGAAATAATATACAGGGCCCATTTAACACCTTCATGACTGAGGTTGTTATAAGTTTCTGTTCGTAAATGACTGACACACTTTTGAAATTTTTGCTGTGTGATTCTTCCACATCAGTAAAATACTTTCTTGCAAAGTGCACCCAAGTGTCTCACTTAGTGACCGCGACATACTTTGAACATCACTGTCATAAGGGGGTTAAATAAAAAAATTAGTAAATGTGGAATATAACATGGTGCAAAAATTGAAAAAAGGGCCTCAGTCATGAAGGGGTTAAAAAAAAAAGTTTTTACATTTTTATTTTATTTAATTATATCAAGCTGTCATTGCAAATTAATCTCACTATTAACTGCTTGATATTTTAATACATTTGATTTTTGGTTATTATTATGCTGCTTCAAACTTAAGTACAAGTTTCAAGCAGCATAATAATAACCTTAGTGACACTGTGTAGCATTTCCGGATCAGCTGTCACTTAAGGTTTTCTGATCGTTCCAACAATGATCAGAAACCTGCAACATTATTTCAGCAATAGAAACATGTAGATAAATGTTTCTATTGCTGAGAGTTTAGAAAAAGAAAAAAAAGCAGACAGACACACAAAATCTGAATTTTTGGCCAGAAAACAGCTTCAGACCCCCAAACAATCATATATTTTCTGAAAGCAGAGGCCCTGTAGCATAAAAGGATGCTAGTTGCAATTTTTTTTATGTTGCACGGTATTTGCGCAAATGTTTATCAAACCAGTATTTTTAAGATAAAATACACTAAAATGAAATTTAGTGCACAGAAACAGAATACCGATTTTTTTTTGTAAAATATAAAAGACTGAGTCACGCCGGGTAAATAGATACCAAACATGGTCAAGCCTTAAAATTTTGTGCGTCTGTATAAACGCAAAAAGCTACAATAACCAAAATGTCCCATAGGTGACGCTTTAAAAGCTTTTATCGCTCATCACTTTAGTGTTAACAGTGATTGATGGGCCTAGAATTATTGCTCCTACTCTGACGCTCGCGTGTTTGCGTTGTATGTGTGTGCATGTGGGGCACTTTAAAGTTTTGTTTTTTTTCTTTCCATTTTTAATCTTTTTTTGTTACTTTAATTTTTACTACAACTTTTTTTTTTTTACACTCAAATTTATTGCCATCACATAGGGGGCTAAAAGACCCCTATGTAATAGCAAATATAATGTGACAGGTCCTCTTTATGGAGACATCAGGGGTCTTTTAGGCCAAGAACACAGCTGCAGCAGAAGCCGTGTTCTTCGTATAACCACTTCCACGTCACAAAGCTAAAATAATTTCAAACTGGTTTCTTGAACATAATATGTTCACTGTACTCAAACAGCCTCCACAGTCATCAGATCTCAATCCAACAGAGCACCATTGGGATATGGCGGGACAGGGAGATTTGCAACATCAAAGTGCTGCCTACAGATCTGCATGACGCTATTAGGTCAATATGGACAAAACACTCTAAGGAATGTTTCAATCACCTTGTTAACTATGCCACGAAGAATTAAGGCAGTTCTGAAGACAAAAGGGGGTTTAACCCGGTACTACAGTGTTTCCCCAAAAATAAGACACTGTCTTATATTTTTTTTTGCCCCCAAAAAACACACTAGGTCTTATTTTCAGGGGATGTCTTTTTTTTTTTTTTTAATGTGCAACAAAATGTACAACAATCCAAAGTTATCTGGTATCACTCCATTATAGGGGAAACTGTTTATTTTTTTTAAAATTTTGGTAATTTTTCCTTAATATAGTAAAAAAATAAAACCCCCGGTGGTGAATAAATACCACCAAAAGAAAGCTCTATCTGTCCCCAAAAAAAGGGTATAAAATTCATTTCAGTACAGCGCTGCATGACGGAATAAATGTCAGTCAAAGTACCGCAGCGCTGAATACTGAAAAATGGCCTGGATGGGAAGGGGGTTTAACACCGCGGATGTCAACTGGTTAATACAGTATGTTCTTGCAGGCTGATACCATCTCTCCTGCAAGTTCCCCCTCACATGCTACCACCAAACTAGGTCTTATTTTCGGGGTAGGTCTTATATTACAGGAATCTTGAAAAATAGTACTAGGTCTTACTTTCGGGGTAGGTCTTATTTTCGGGGAAACAGGGTAGCAAGGTGTACCTAATACACCTTGCTAGTACCTTGCTAGCATGTATACTCAGCGAGTATACATGCTTGAGATATCTGAACCTTTCTTACTGGTCACCGACTATTGGGATTTGTTTGTGCACTTTCACACTAGAACAGCAGAAAATTGATGATTAAGAAAATACCTGCAAGGGCATCACTGTTTGTATCTGGATCCAGTACAACGGTCATGGGTGACAGATCGGCAATGCTAAAGGACCCTGTGAAATAAGCACATTAAAAGATTTGTGTACGTTATGTTTTCTATAATAAATAAATAGAGTGCTTCCCACTGGTCAGCTGAGTTTTTTTGTTTTTTTTTACAACTAGCTATCAAGTTAGCAAAACTTGGATTTTTGTACTTGATGTAAAAGCAATTTCTTCGAGTTTATTGAAGAACATAGGAATTCAAGAACATAGGAATTCAGACTGTTGGGTATACTGTTGTCTATAGAAGAATTTGGACACTGGCAAAAGAATTATGGCCAGCATGGCATAACCCCTCCTACTCCCAGCATGCCTTAGTTTTGTGGAAAAGAGTGGTAGGACCCATGTCCATCAATGAACTTCAAGAAATTAATTTTTCATTACGTCCAACAATCAAATGTTCTTTCCACTGAGGGACACAGGAATTCAGAGACTGTTAAGATGTTCAAAAAGGAGTCCAACTGAGGGGTGGACAGCAACAAAACAAAATAAATTGGGACGGTCAACAGTTTAAAGAGCCACCTAAAGGACTTTATGCCAGAAGCTAGCTTCAGATGAGGCAGGAGTTCACTCTGTGACGCACAAGTGGTAAACCCACCACCACACCGCAAATGTTTTAGTTCATTAAAACTTTATAGGCGGTGGAACTGTTATTATATCAAGTTATGGGAGGTTGATATCAGTGATGTTTGTTCCACATTGTATACATTACCTACCCAACGGATATGTTGGTTCACAAGTGTTTCTGACTGTACCTGTTAAATAGATTAGAGCTGCAGCTAACTATTATTTTGAAAATCGATTAGTTAGCCGATTATTAGGTACGATTCTCAACTAAAAACAACAATTTTTCCCTTCAAACGGCACTTTGCGCCCCAAACCAGGATCCGCAGATGCCAAAATATCCACCTTGTAAAACTTGGCAAAGGCGTGAACAGAAGACTAAGTCGCGGCCTTACAGACCCGAGAAAACGGAGGCACCATGACGAAACGCCCAAGATGCCCCAACAGCCCTTGTAGAATGGGCCGTAACAGAAAAAGAAGGCTCACGCCCCTTAATGGCATACGCACGCGAAATCGCGTCACGAATCCAGCGAGAGAGGGTGGCCGACGAGGCAGCCTGGCCCTTCCGCGGCCCATCCGCAACGACAAACAGGGAATCAGATTCCCGAAAGGCAGCTGTAGCACTCAAATAAACACGGATGGCGCGGACCACATCCAGACAATGTAGCGCCTTTTCCTTCCTGTGGACGGGTTTCGGACACAAGGAAGGCAAGACAATGTCCTCATTGAGATGGAAAGCCGAAACCAACTTCTGCAAAAAGGACGGCCGGGGCCGCAGAACCACCTTGTCCTGGTGCAGGACCAGCAACGGGGATGAGCAAGAGAGGGCCGCCAATTCCGAAACCCTGCGGACCGAGGTGACCGCCACCAAAAAGGCCACCTTTAGAGACAGAGTCAGAATCGGAATTTCACGCAGAGGCTCAAAGGGAGAATCCTGCAACACCGAGAGCACCAGATTTAAATCCCACGGCGGCAAAGGGGAGCGAACAGGAGGAACGATACGCGTAACCCCCTGCACGAAAGTGCGAACGAAGGCGTTGGAGACTATCGGTCATTGAAAGAGGACAGCCAAGGCCCAAATCTGGCCCTTGATCAAGGCCAATCTTTGATCCACGCTGTAGAAAGGCAAGGATTCTGGCAACGGAAAACAAACGAGGCGGAAACCCCACCGACTCACACCAGGCGAAATAAGCCTTCCATGTGCGGTGGTAAATCCTACGCGACACAGGCTTGCGAGCCCGCAACATCGTAGCGATGACCGCATCCGAGAGACCACGATCTCTCAACACCTGGCTCTCAACAGCCACGCCGTCAAAGCCAGTGACGGTAAAAGACAGATGGAACACCGGACCCTGAGACAGGAGATCCGGACGGAGCGACAGGCGCCAGGGGACGTCCGTCACTAACCGAACCACATCTGCGTACCATGCCCTCCTCGGCCAATCCGGAGCTACGAGGATGACCGGGACGCCTTCTGCCGCGGCCCTACGAAGAAGACGTGGCAACAGATAAAGTGGAGGGAACGCGTAAAGCAGACCATAGCAATCCCATGGCGCCACCAGGGCGTCCACCGCATCCGCCCAAGGATCCTGGGTCCTGGACACGAACCGATCGACCTGCCGATTGAGGCGAGACGCCCGGATGCAGCATCCATTCCCCCGGGTCCACCGACTGGTGACTGAGATAGTTGGCCTGCCAATGTTCCACACCCGGAATGTACACGGCGGAGAGAGCCGGAACGTGCGTCTCCGCCCAAGACAGAATGCTCTCCACTTCCCGAGCCGCGGCCACACTTCTTGTGCCGCCTTGATGGTTGACGTACGCCACTGTCGTGGCGTTGTCCGACTGAACCCAGGCGGCCGCCCCCGAAGACGGCCCGTCCAATGAAGAAGGGAGAGACGGATCGCCCGAAGTTCCAGCACATTGATCGAAAGCCGAGACTCCTCCGCCGACCAACGGCCCTGAGTCGACAAGACATCCAGGACGCCCCCCCAGCCCAAGGGGCTGGCATCCGTGGTAACCACCGACCAGCGAATGGGAAGGAAGGACTTGCCCAACACCAGAGACGGGGACCGAAGCCACCAAACCAGGGAGGCCTTCGCTTCCCGAGACAACTGAACCGACCGGTCCAGCGACAACGGGGACTTGTCCCACATCAGCAAGATGGTCCTCTGCAGAACCCGCGTGTGATGCTGAGCGTAAGGCACCGCCTCGAAGGAAGCCACCATGAGGCCCAGGACCTGAATGCAAAAACGGATCGTCGACCGCCGACGCGCCCGCAACAGCGCCACATGCGAGAGAAGCTTCTCGGGGGGTAGAAAAACTCGCGCCGAGGTGGAATCCAGAATCAACCCCAGATACTCCAATCGAGTGGTCGGCACCAGGCAAGACTTCTGGAAGTTCAGGAGCCATCCGAACTCCTCCAATGACCGAACAGCGATCGCCAGATCCGCCACTAGAGACGAATGCGACTCCGCCCTCAGCAGGAGGTCATCCAGGTACCCCACCACCGAGAACCCCCGACAGCGCAACAGGGCCAGGATCGGGGCCAGCACCTTGGTGAACAACCGAGGCGCCGACGCCAGACCGAAGGGCAGGGCGACAAACTGGTAATGGTCGTCCCCCACCGCAAAGCGAAGGCAACGTTGGTGGGAGGCATAGACCGGAACGTGAAGGTAGGCGTCCTTGATGTCGAGGGAAGTCACGAAATCCCCCTGGTGAAGACACGCCACCACAGAGCGGATCGATTGCATCCGGAACCGACGAACGCGCACAAAAACTTCAACCGCTTGAGGTCCAGAATGGGACAGCCAGCGGCCCGCAAAGAGCCGAAGACACCCCCCCACCCTGGAATCCCGGGATGGGGGCAGGCCTTCATGCCGAGGGGGCTTACCCTGGGGCTTGGCGGTCCTGGGCTGCCAGGCCCGCGTAGCGGTCTGGGAAGGCGGCGGCCTGTTGAACTTCCCGCCCTTCTCAGAGGGCAGGGACGGGCGAAAAGGCCGCTTGTGAGCGGAAAAGGGAGGACCCGGCTTCCGCCGCAGTTCCCTAGGCTTTTTCGACTGAGGCAGGAAGGTACTCTTACCGCCCGTCAGATCCTTAATGATCTCATCCAAGGTAGTCCCGAACAGACGCTCCCCCGTAAAGGGGAGCTCCGTCAGAGCCTTCTTGGAAGCCTGGTCAGCCGACCAGCATATAAGCCAGAGGAGGCGCCGAATAGTAACCGCCGACACGGATAGCTTGGAAACCAACAGTGCCGCATCCAAGGCCGCATCACATAGGTATGGCAGACCCTGCACCACTTGCTCCGTCAGATCGACATAAGCAGGAGACACGTTTTCTTCTGCAAGACCCTGACGCAGCATCTTCATCCACTCAGTCAGGGACTGAGAGACCAGGGCCGAAGCCAACACAGGGCGCAACAGAGCCCCGGAAACCGAGTACATCGTACGCGCCACCGCCTCCGCCTTCCTATCCGTGGGATCCCGAAAGGAAGGCGAATCCTCCACCGGGATGACCGTAGCCTTATTCAGGCGGGAAAATTGGCAGAACCACCGCGGGGGGAGTAGACCACTTAGACAGGAAGGACTCCTCAAAAGGATAATGAACCGAGAAGCGTTTGGGGACAGAAAAAGACTTGCTCGGACGCTTCCACTCCTTGTAGACAAAGTCATCAAATTAGGGAACGTAAGGGAAAACCTTAGCGGAACGCCTACCCCTGTGCGTTCCAAAAGGAACCGGCGGGAGCGCCGAAGCGCTCGGAGCCTCCTCAATTTTAAGCGTTTCCCGCACAGCGCGAACTAAGGCTGCGACCAATTCGCGCTCCTGGACCATAAGGGCAGTCCCCGACTCGTCATCACTACCAGACTCCGCCTGGGAGGAGTCCCCCAGGTCGGGCTGCGCAGCCGCAGCAGAAAATTCCCCCTCTACCGCAGAATCCCCAGAAAGGACCTGGGAGGGAGCCGGCAAAACGCGCTTCCGTGGAAGGAGCTGCGTCAGCGAACGTTCCATACGGGACATAAACCTGTCCATAGTGGAGGAAAAAAACCTCCACAGACAACATTGCGCCAGCGGACCCCCCACTCAAAGACCCCGCAGGCACCATGGGAGACTGTGAAAGGGGCGCAGAGGCACAGGCCGTGCAAAGGGGGGATGTGGGAGAGGTCCCTGAAGAGAGGTCGCAGCCCTCGCAAGGCACTGCGGGCAGGCCGTCCCCACAATCCATGTCCCGGCACTAAACTGCACCAGAGTAGGGCCACAAGCAAGGCAAGGGAGTCCCCAGCATGCACCGCCCCCAACGTCGCTGTCCCCAGCAACCGACCCCTGCAGGCAGACGACCCTTCTACAGTACCCGGCTCCCAGTGCGTCCTCACCCGACCGCGTCCCGGCGAGAAAGACCGATCCGGCCGGGTGACGCGCTAATACAGGGACCCGGAAGCGGCGCACCAGAAGTGACGTCAGGGCGAGGGCGCACGCGCCCACACCAAACATGGCGGCCGCGGCCTCTGGAGAAGGCCGCAAACAAAGCCGGGGGGTCGCGGAGCGGCACACGCGGGACGAA
>NW_017306689.1:395732-400420 GCF_000935625.1 Nanorana parkeri | reverse complement strand
TCCCCGCGCCCCTGTGCCGATCGTGGATGTGGGTGGGCGGGCGGTGAGCGTGAGGTGGGGAGGAGGTGCTGCGTGTGGATTCGGGTGGGCGGGTCTGGCAGCGGCGAGCGTGAGGTGGGGAGGAGGTGCGGCGTGCAGTTTGTGTGGAGCCGTGAACAGGGCCAACTAATCAGAGGCCGATTAATCAATGATTGAAAAAGTTGACAACTTTTTCAATAATCGATTATAATCGATTATGTCGATTAGTTGTTGCAGCCCTAAAATAGATTGTGCATTTATATGTAACTGGCCCACTGTTGGAATCCTGCGCGACTCAGGATTGTGTTACTACCTTTGCACTACGTTTTGGGCGGTACGCCGCACTTTCTTTGTGTAAACACGTTTTGTATTGTCTCTCAAAAAAGAAAAATTAAAAAAAAAAAAAAAAGATGAGGCCTAAGAGGACACCAGGTAAAATTTGGAGAACATGTGTGCAAAAGACCAAGTGGTGGCCTTGCAAATCTGGTAAACCGTAGCCTGTTGTCGAAATGCCCAATAAACACTACCAGATCCAATAGAGTGCACCCGAACAGGAAAGTGTGGAACCTGATCCTTAAGATCATAAGCTACGAATGATGACCTGAGCCACAGAGAAATTATGAAATTAAATGCAGATTATTTACTTTTATGGAGACCATCAGGAGAAAAAACAGCTAGCAGAAAGGTTAGACTTTTCTCAGCAGATCAGAGGAAAAAAAAAGAAGTCTATTCTCCTAGACACTCGCTAAAGATAAACTTTTTGTACTTTTTCTTAGAGTACACAGGACTTTAGAGATTCTAAGACAATTGAGCTATACTGCTAGCATCAGGAGGTTAGGACACTGGCAAACAAAAGTGTGACATCATCCTCTATGCGAGTCATGCCTTAATTCTGTAAGTCCCTTAATGGACTTCAAGCAAAAGATTTTGCAGTAAATTAAAAAAAAATCTTTTTTTTTATGGTCATTCGAGCAACACAGGACTGTATTAATCCTTAAAGACAACTGGGACGTCCAAAAGCAGTCCAACTGAGGGCAATAAAGAGCTTCAACAGATATGGAAATCATATCACAAAAAGAATCTTAAGGGATCAACACATGCATAAAGGTTAGAAGAACCAGTGCAAAGTAGTATAGAAATGCCACTAGTCAGGGGAGGGCACAGAGGATCAACCTAGTACTTCAAGGCAGGACAGGCAAACACCAGTAAGGCAAAAAACAGCTACCTGAAGAATGATGGGCTTCAATTAGTAATGTGGAGGAAAACCAACCTCCAGATGGCTCAACAACTAAGGTGGTCAACAAGAAGCAATGTTTACAAATGTTACAATGTTTTCAAGGGTAAAAGCTTAAGCTTAACATATTCAACCTTTGACTTCCAGGAAGAAAGCTTTAACAGACAATTTTTGTTCAGAAAAAAAAGACCAATCAGTCAAGAGCTGCAGAATAAGGTAGAACCCCCTAAACCAACACGTTGGGAAGAAGGGGTTCCATTAAAAGAAGGCTGATATCTAATAGACAAGTAATCCCTTAAAGAGACATGAATGAATGTGAGAGTCCTCCCAGCAGATAAACCTAATTGGGAGAGGGAAAAGAAACACCTAAACTAGGAAAAATAGAAAGGTGGTAGACCTGGATCTTTTTAAGGTAAGAGTGGTGTGGTGAACAAGACCTGAAAGGAATAGGAAGGGGTGATACTATATTGTAACTCCACCTAGAGTAAGAGGACATCAGGAACAAAAGGATGAGAAGCAACCCTTCCAACGCACACCTATAGGTGTTTTAGGGGGCGTGATAGCCACACTCCACACCTGCCTAACCCTGTAGGGGCAGAATCCTCCAGAGAGTAGCTAGGGGTAGAAATCCTGGAACTTACAATAGAAATATTAGCCTAATGGAGAGTAGCAGGAGGAAGGAATGTAAGGAGACAAAGACTGCAGTTCAGTCATAGCCACCACACCTAGAAAAAAAAGGTGTGTCTACATTTAAGCAGACACTCTGTGGCTTGAGTGTGAGGTAGACTGTAAGGTACAAACATAATAGCAGACAGGGTTCCTCTGCTGCATACGAAGATCTCCTGTGTCAAGGCAGGCGCAAACCAAGTACCAGGAGCATTAGGAAGGACACCGTCAGGGGCAGAACCAAAGATACGCCTACCATTCAGGGCAAGTAAATCAAATTTTACTTAAGCATATCCTTGGATCCTGGCCTAATCTTAGTCACAATGAATGTCTACAGTCTATAATTCTGCTTGCATAGATTATATTATGTTTGGTTAATCTAACTGATAATTTAAACATTGAAAGTCCTTATGTAGGAAGTGCAACAGCTTTTTTTCTTGAAGTCTGTTTTCTGTTAATGTGAGAAAACCTGCGTATAACCCTAACCGTAACAATACAGCTATCATCAGGGCTTGAAAAATTTTAGGGTGTCTCACCAGTCAGCATGACCGGACAATAGCCTTGCAATTTATGTTATTTAGCCTTGCAATTTATGTGGGTTTACTATATAATGAAAAAAGTCCGGTAAATGTAAAAAAAAAAAGTTTCCCTACGTTATGTTATAAAACATTTATTCTTACCCATATTTTTGGTAAAATATAAAAGTCGGGATCACGTCGGGTAAATAGACACCAAACACGACAGGCCTTAAAATTGTGTGCACCCGCAAAAAATGCATATAGGCGATGCTTAAAACGCTTTTACTGCTCATCAGTTTAGTGTTATCAGTGATTATTAATGGCCCTAAAATTATTGCTCTCAATAGGCGCAATCGACTTTAAAAAAGTTTTTTTTAGGATTCTTTAAATTTTTGTATTACTTTTACTCACAACTTTATTGCTATTACATTGGGGGCTAAGAAGCCCCCTATATGATAGCCAATTTACATGACAGATCCTCTTTATGGAGACATCAGGGGTCTCCAAGACACCTAATGTCAACTAGGGACCCACAGAGAAGCTGATGAAGCAGAGATCGGCTTCATCAGCTTCTGTAGCTGGAGAGTGACACTGAATGCAGGAAGTGATGTAATATAATCATTCGGGGACTGAGAGAAGATCAGCGGATCTCGGGACCGGCAACGGCAGTGACATCTGCCAATACAAGCGATCAAGTGTCTCTAGAGACGCCCGATCGCTTGAATGTAAAGCTCCCGGCCGGCTGGCCGGGAAGCTGCTCGTCGGGCTCCTAGCTAGCCCTAGCTATCATGTATGACAATTTCAATGCATCTGGAAGACAAACTCTGCCTCTACTTATTCCCAACCCCAATTTTCCATTGTAGCTCATGCTATCCAGCTACTGTGAGGAAATGAAATAACTGTTATAATTATGTCCAATGTGACCGAAATAGGCACGAGGAGTTATGAGTAGTCTACATTTTTGCGAGAGCCCTCAAGCACGTTACACATGTTGAGCCTGACTTTTCTTGACATAACCAAATAAAACTAAACGCATTTGTGCAAACTAAAATACACATGAACTATAATTATTACTAACACCCATTACTCAAACTAAAGAAAAAAACATACCTGCAGCAGTTAGGTTTCGAACAACAGTGTCTACCTGGTTGTCGTGTCGCACTGCTCTCGTCTTCAACACTGGCCCACTTTGGCTATAGAAAACAATTATGTTTACAAAAAAGTTACACAGCCCAAGAAAAAAAGGCAAATAATAAAAAATAACGTGGCACGACCATCAAGTCAAATCGCTCTCTAGCAGAACCAATAATATAATCACTCTAACCAATATCTTGGTATAGCACCTTGTTTCTGTTACACCTAAAAGGTGAATATCTATATGGCACATGGCTCACCTAAAGCCTTGTTGACCAAGGCCTGATACTGAAAACCAAAGAATTCAAAGAGGGTGTACTTACTTTTTCACACAAATGTATGAATCCACATAACATGTAGAATGGCAAAATGAAAAGAATCTAGCTACATATTACGCAACTTCAAAACAGCAGATTTGCATTAAATGTGAACAGGGTCAGAGATGCAACACTTTATACTATTTATACCGGACAGCACAGGGGACTATACATAAATAAAAACACATACAGTCACTGGACAGTGCAGTTAGTCATTCATTATAGCTGCCCATAATTAGAGGAATGCAATATTGTACATGTGGCAGCATTCTGGTGTAATGCTGCACACGAAATGTCTGTGCCAAAATTCTAAAATATGCTGTGCCATTTTTCAGACCTCTATAGACTCCTGCACCAAGTTTTAGTTGTTATTTCTGCCATATTTCACTCTGGCGCTGTGCTTGAGACACATTCAAAAAAAACTCTGGCAGGCCGGTAAAAAGAAGTGTGTGCAAAGTTAGACCACGGTCTGTTGCATTATGCAACACATACCTCAGGTGCGACAGTCCTTTAAACTAAGGATCCGTCTGAACTTCAGGCGCATATGCGACTTTTTGGACAGAGATGCAAAACATCTATTTACTTAATCAGTGTGCATATATCTGTCTTATTGTCTCACAAGCCAGCGCCAGTTTAATAGGTTTTCGTGAAATTCATGAATGCTATGCAGCCTTGTACATGAATTTGGCACAAATAATGACACTAATACTGTAACCCTAACACACTTTTCTTCTATGTATCAACAACACTCTTTGAATTCCCCTGAATGTGATTTAGTATTACACAACTATCAGGTAAACC
>NW_017306689.1:341276-394610 GCF_000935625.1 Nanorana parkeri | reverse complement strand
TCGAGGGGCACCGGGGGGGGGGGGGATGATTAAATAAAACTCATGCATGCCACATCCATTCCTCACATTCACCAGTGTATGCAATTACTTACAAAGTTAACTTAGCAGAATCACAAGCAGGTGATGTGTGGCTTTTCCGGGGAAGCCTAAAATTCAAATGGTTGTTTTAGAAACAGATTAGCAAAAAACATAAAATAAAACTGCTTATATATTACTGACCTGGGCCTTTGGCTTTTAAACAAAATTTCATAAACATAGTTTTGAGAAAAACACTAAATGATGACCAATATAGTCTGGCCACATTGCTCAAAATCTAAACACAACTGCATTTTCATCTTATAAAATGACAGCTGACATAAAAGAGATGTATAAGCTGCTAATAGTAGTCTTTAAAAAAAAATCCTGGTTGCCTGGATGTCGGACTATTAAGGCTATGACACACTGCACGCAAAGCAGCGTGGATCGGTGGCCCGCTGCCTTCGCGTGCAGTGTGTCATGTAATTTTCTCCTCGGCAAGTCAGCTTGCGAGAGCTCACGTAGCGGAGTGTGCCGAGATGAAAAATGTCATCTTCAGCCAATCATTTGCCTGCACTCAGCTCACACACTGCACATAAAGCTCCATGCTGGACGGCTTTGCTTCGCTCTGCACGGCTTTGTCTGCAGTGTGTGACGGGCTTCAAGGAGAACTGTACTTTTAAACCACACAAGCCTTCAAAATGTTCAGATAAATTAATTTTGGACTTTTTAACTGAACAACATCTGTATCGTCTTTCCCTGCGCTTTGAAAGCTGTCATCAGAACCACAAGGAAGTGTAAACAATGCACGGTCTACATTCAACTTTTCCTCAGCCTGCACTGCAGACACATAGTGGAAGACCTCTTTAGCTCTTTCGCTGACAGAGCTGTTTTTGCACGTTATAATCCACACTTTGGGCCTGAAAATTATTTTAAAACCCCCAGAATGATATATTCCTAGAAAGCAGAGACCCGGTAAAATAAAAGGGTGTCAGTTGCAAATCTTTATGTTGCATGCTATTAACGCAACTCTTTATCAAACCCAAAATTTCAGAAAAAAATACACTTACGTTCATTTTAAAGCATAAACTCACAATACCCATTTTTAGTGTAAAACATAAAAGATGAGGTTGTACCCAGTATATAGATACCCAATATGCCAAACCTATTTAGGCTTAATTGTGTGCACCCGTAAAACAGCAAAAAAAATAAAAAATACACCACCCCATATTGTTCATAGGAGATGCTTTAAAGGCCTGTACAGGTAATTAGTTTAGAGTTGACCATGAATACTGGCCCTAGAATTATTGCACACTCTCTGGTGTACGCAGGCACAACGGACACGTGTTTGCACTAGTATGCGCATGCACATAGTGACAGGGGGGATCAATTTAAAAACACCCCAAAACATTTTTTTATTATTATTTTAAAGCCCCCATTTGTGATACCACTTTAGTAGTGACAGGTCCTCTTTAGGGGGATGTTTAATGGTCTCTCTCCCCCCTACCTGATGACACCCACGATTCCAGTCCCGCAGTAGGGGCAGTGAAGCCGGGGAAGCAATGCGGGAGGTCATTGGGATAGTGGCTGCTTACCATCTATCTTAGAGCCACCCAAATCTTCCAGTGTAAAGCCGACAGTCTGCTTTACACAGGTAAACAGACTCCAGAGCCCCAGTCAGTTTACAGGGACCTGCTGCTGATGCAAGGCAAATATATCGGTAGCAGCGAAAGGGTTAAATATCCATATAAAATACCTGTGGCTGTAGGCCAATGCTCAGGATATATTCAAGCCATGAGGCCTTTAAAGCTACAGTAATGGCCAAAAATATTGGCACCCTGCATTTCTGCCCGATAATGCACCACTTCACGCAGGAAATTGTTGCAATTACAAATGTTTTGGCATTCTCATGTTTATGTCTTTTGTTTCTATTGGTACGACACCAAAAAGTGGAGGGGGGAAAGCCAAATCTGACACATTCCATGCAAAACACCAAAAATGGACTGGATGAAATTATCGGCACCTTCTCCAAATTGCAAGAAATAATTGCATTCTAATTCAAGTTTTTATGGAAAAGCATGAACAATCTCAAGGTTACAAGTCCATCTCCAGAGATCTCAATGTTCCTGTGTCCACTGTGTGCGACATTGTCAAGAAGTTTACAACCCATGACACTGTAGCTAATCTCTCTGGACGTGGACGAAAGAGAACAGTTGATCAAAGATTGCAACGAAGGATTGTTTGAATGGTGGATAAAGATCCTCCATCAACTTCCAGACAAATTCAAGCTGACCTTCAGGCACAGGGTACAACTGTGTCAGCTTGCACTATACGTCCCCATCTGAATGAAAAGGGATGCGGACCCCACTGCTGACAAAGAAACATCAAAAAGCCAGATTTGAGTTTGCCAAAACTTACCTGAGGAAGCCAAAATACTTTTGGGAGAATGTGCTGTGGACAGATGAAAAAAAAATGACAGCTTTTTGGTAAAGCCCATCATTCTACTGTTTTCAGAAAAAGAAATGAGGCCTTTAAAGAAAAAAAATATAGTCGCTCCAGTCAAACATGGTAGAGGTTCACTGATGTTTTGGGGCTGCTTTACTGCTTCAGGCACTGGATGTCTTGACTGTGTGCATGGCATTATGAAATCTGAAGACTACCAAAGAGTTCTGGGGTGCAATGTAGGGCCCAGTGTCAGAAAGTTGGGGCTCCGTCAGAGGTCATGGGTCTTACAGCAGGACAATGACCCAAAGCGCACAGAAATGGTTACAAAGCGCTAGAGAGTACTGGACTGGCCAGCAATGAGCCCAGATCTGAATCCCATGGAGCACCTGTGGAGAGATCTTAAAACAGCAGTTGGGAAAAGGAACCCTTCCCATCTGAGAGACCAGGAGCAGTTGGCGAAAGAAGAGTGGTCCAAAATTCCTGTAGAGAGGTGAAAGAGACTCATTGATGGTTACAGGAAGCGATTGATTTCAGTTATTTTTTCCAAGGGCTGTGCTACCAAATATTAATTGAGGATGTCAATAATTTTGTCCAGTCTTGGAGTTTTGCATGGAATGTGTCAGGTTTGGCTTTTATTTTTCTGCACTTTTTTGTGTCATACCAATACAAACAAAATAAGTAAACATGAGAATGCCTAAACATTTGCAATTGCAACAAATTTCTGCGCAAAGTGGTGCATCATTTGACAAATGCAGGGGTGCAAATATTTTTAGCCATGACAGTATATACATTAATGGTCAGCTGTATTTGCCATTTTTTAATCCAAAAATTGTAATTGTTCTGATAAATTTTCAGTCAACAGATCTTGCAGAGGGAGGTAGAGTAACTGGCATGTGCTTTACTATACAGGTATCCTCTTACAGGTACATACAGGTAGCCTAAAACGTAAAACTGAACTCCAGTTAGCACTAAAAACGGAAAAGGCAGTGCCCCATCACACATACACTACATGGATTAATTGCCCATTTCATCTAGGAGGAAAGAAAAAGCAGCAATATCTGCTCACCTTATTCCTCACTCCCCCGGCATCTACCCTTTCCTTCGGTCTTAGGCACTCCCCATATGAAAGCAGCAGGGGTGTGCGATTCCTATAGCCCAGTGATGGCAAAACTGAGCCTGAGTGCCCAAACAGGATCACTAAACCAACTTCAGCAGGGGTGTGGAAATGTAAAAAAAAAACTACTTGTCCAAGGACTAAAGTGGGGGGCCGATCTACTTGACCCTCATGGAGATCTACTTGTCCTGATACAAAAAAAGAAAAAAACATTTAACCAAAACCGTATTTAGCAGTGCCAAGAAGAGCTTGTTGGTCAGTGCTGTCAGGTGACTGCGCTGACCAACGTGTGCTTGCATTTTGCGAGTGAAATTCAGAATACATGGCACAGGTAGATAGTACACCCATACTGGCGAATGGGAAGGACCGTTCTCTGAAAGGTAGTAGCGGGAGGGGGCCAGATTTGTGCAGGTAATTCCATTTTCCCAAATTTCTTGGGAAAGTGAATTTACCCTTTGGGGCGGGTGCAGACTTGGGTGACCGTGTGTGTTCGCCACACGGCTCCATTGATTTCAATGGGGTTACATTTGCGTGGTAATCGCTGAAAAAAGGTACATGTACCTTTTTTCGCGGCACACACACACACCGTGTCGTGTTTTCAACCGTGATTATGTACAATTGCATGGGCGTTATTGCGGCTGCAATCTGCCTGGCGCGCCATTAGACAATAATGGCACTGCCAGCGAAATCGGCGGTGGTGTGCGCTTCTGTGACCGCCCGGCCATCCACGCGGTTTTGTGCACAATTGCAGTGCAGTAACGGATCGCCCACTCCACACACACACACACACACACACACACACACACAAACAAACACACCATGCATGCGTTTATTCGCATGCAGATATTAGGGGTTGGTTTTAATTTTAGATTTCTTTTGCTTTGTAATATTTTTTACATTTTTATCTATTTCCATTTTAATTTTTTATATGTTTATGTATTTCCATTTTTAATTGTTATATTTTATTTTTTACTTTTTTCTTCACTTGACTTTATTGCTATCACACAAGGGGTAACAAGCCCCTTGTGTGATAGCCTTTGGAGGTGACAGGTTCTCTTTATTGACCCTGTCACCTCCAACACAGGAGTTCCAGCACAGTTCTGTGCTGGTTCTCCTGTGACGGGAAGTCTGCATTCCCCTGTCACTATTCAAACGGAGCCGAGTAGAAAAGCGTTCTCTGCCTTGCTCTATGCTCTCTAACCTAATTTGCCGTAGGCCGGATCCCCCACAAGAGGGGGGACCCCGAAGACCACAGCAAAAGGAGCACGGAGGGAGAGGCAGCCGAGAAAGGTACACGGCCGGCCACCGGAGAGAGAGAAAGGGGAGCGAGGGAGGGGAGTGAGTTTCAGGAAAGTTACAAGTGGTTTTGGACGGCTGTACAGCCGTTCAAAATCACTTGTACGAAACGGCTCCCACACTACATTTAGCTGTGCTGCTTGCCCGCAGCCGGGCCAAATGTAGAAAAAAACACTAGCCCGGCGCCCGAAACTGCCTGTCCTGGGCGTCGGGCGATAGGAATTCCACACCCCTGTTCAGTGTCTCAAAGTGCCAACCCTGCACTTAAACCTGAATACTGATGATTTATTTTATAAAAACACTTCATTCGACTGTCTGAACTAATTATGTGCTTAAATCTTTGAAGAAAAATACAATACAAGAGGTCTTAGCTACACTACATAGTGACATGTACATTTGTACCGTGCTAATGAGTGAAGTGTTCCATTGCAGTTTGAGAAACATGCCACACAGCACACTGCAATGAACAGTATCTCTACAGCTTGCAGTCAGTGGTGGAGCACCAGGCCCAGTACATCTGTGAGCGCTGTGACCCTGGTAGTGCCACTGACTGTAACTGAACTAATCTCAGCAATACATTATATTTGGCTGTATTCTGCATTGTTTTATAGAGGACTACATATCCCAGCAAAACATTATACAGCAATGCAGAATATTACCAACTATAGAGGACAACAAATTCCAACAGTACATAATACATAATACAGCAATGCAGAATAATATAAGGGTGCATACTCTGTGTTGCTCCAGGGTGGCGACCTGATGACGTCAGGGTCTCTGGAGGGCTGGGTGGGCTCTCGGGTGGGCTGTATGGGGGCTCTCAGGGAGGGCTGTACAGCAGTACTGTGTCAGGCAGGAAATGGAGTAAGGCAGAAAATTAGATTACACAACCATCTGTTGGGGAAGAAGACAAAAGAGCTGCAAAATGGAAGTCAGAGTGATCTGCGTTCCATGACCAAGCAGCCATCTTTTACATCGCAGAAGCAAGCATGAACCATAAGAACTGATTGAAGTCCCTAATTTAAAAATACAATTGTTTAGATTACAGTTAAATGCCTAAACTAGGGTAAATATATAGTTTAGGGTTGATTGTTTGTGTATGCATATGGCTAGATTCATTGGTTTCCTCTGTGCCTTTTAACTTATTTGACTTTCTGTATACCCTTTTTTTTCCACATCTTTAACCCAGTCAAGATACCGCTGTGCAACTGCCTATACTTCCTTGAAGATTCCTTTTAGATTGTAAGCTCTCACAGGCAGGGCCCTCATCTTGATTTGTATTGTAACTGTAATGTTTCTTATATTGTACAGCGAAGAGCGAACGGTTGGTGCTATATAAATCCTGTATAATATTATTAATAACCCAAGACAAATATTTAACCTAAGCAAAACAGCCTTCTCAATTTTTAGAGCTTACTTGAGTTAAGTTATAAAATGTGCAATCTGGGTTCAGTAAATATTGTCTAGTGGCTTGTGTATTCTTGGGCTCTTTTGTGTATTTATTCCAGATCCTTGCAGTAAGCCAGCACTAAGCACCTCCTGAAATTTTGGTCTGTGCAGGCATTCTTTTAAACAAATAATTACTGCAGCTCCCTCTCCTTGTGCAGGGGGACTGGTCTTGTATCCACCCCCCCTTAATTCTCTGCAGGCAGCCTGTAGAGGGAGAACCCAGTGGGTCCCACAGATTTGATCTCGGCACAGACATCATTGCTATATGTACAAGGTAATGGCTACATCTACAAGGTAATGTCTGGGTTTGCAAAGGCCTTTGGTGCACACAAGCTGCATTTATATCATTTGTGGCTGCTGAGAAATACATTTAAAAGAATGAATATTTTTGTGCACAGAGATCAGCTTTAAAATTGTACCATCCTTCGTTTTCAAGACAAGATTATCACTTAAAGAAAGGGCAGAACCACCCGGAATCAAATATCCGGAGGCTATGTTATTATGGGGCTTTCAATTGATACTCAAAGTATACTGACTGGATGAATGCTATGCTGGAGACACATTTGTACAGTCAATGTAAGATCCACCCTGAAACTCCAGCATTACTTCTTTACCCCATTGCAGTCCCCACCAAGGGGGTTGGGGGATTTTTTTTTCCACACTGAATCATTTGTGTGGTTTCCGGCTGGCACCCACAGGTTATGATATTTTGAAGCATAAACAATATAACAATTTGTTAGCTAACCCTCTTTCTCCTGAGGAAGCAAAAGCGCGAAGCACATTGAGAATAAGGACCAAGAACAAATATAATTCCTGTTCATATATCAACCAACAAAGAGGAAAACACTTATAGCTATCTTGTATATACAAAGAATACTATGGACAAACTATTTTGCTATAGTCCTGGTCGGGTTCGTATTGCTTCCAGATTTTATCTGTGTATTTTGACTCGCTGTTTTGTTAGTTTCCATAATAAAAAAAACTAATAAAATGAATTATTGAATTTATTTCATTGTTAGTATACTTTACGAGTATCAATTGAAAGCCCCATAATATAGCCCCCGAATATTTGAGTCCAGCTGGTTCTCTGCTTTATTTGATATATTTAGGGGTGCGATACTCAGTCCACGCACTTGGCATCTACACTCCTAAATATTCAAGACAAGCTCATCACTGCTAAATAAACGATCCGGCTTACAGAATGTTTACTTAGATTAAGCAAAATGTAGCTGAAGACTGATAACCGGCTATATTCATACAAAGCCATCTAAGCAACTTTCATTTTAAATAAAGGTGGGTTTGAAAAGAAGAGCTTTGTTTCGGACATATGGGAAAAAAGGATACATCTACCTGTATTTTAAAATGGCGCATTCGCTAAAGGCAGCAATATGCTGCTAAAGTGTAAATATACCATGAACCTCCAGTGCTTCGGATACTGTGACCTAAGGTGGGCAAAATACTAATACAAAAGATAAGGAGGTGGGCCTTTTAACAAGCTGGTTAAAAGAGTCTCACCCCTACCTCAAACCCAACTCAATAAGCAATGCCAAAAAATGCAAAGACTGAGCCAAACCACTGCAGAGTGGACAGCTAAATGAAGGGTTCTGCTAAAAGTACTTGCTGGTTTATAGTTTTATTATAGCAACATATTAGCTGCCTATTAGGATGCTGCAATTTTAAAAGGGAAAAGAAACATTTAGTGTTGTAGCTACTGGGTCTTGTGAGTGGCTCCAAGGCCCAGCCAGTCTCACATGGGAGCTCCCCCATACATGGAAGTGTTGGGTATCTTTGCCGACAGCAATTTGAGCTGTGAGGTAGTGAAGGAAAGGATTATAAGAGCCGAGCAATGCCCTCTACCCTGCATGTCTCTATAATAACTCAATATAACAAGTAATAAACATGAATGACCAATTATTTGGCTCATAGCTGAAATACAAAATTGCTCCGAAGCATGATTGGTTATTAGCGACAAAGAAAAAAAAATGTAAATACCTGTGGTGCGATTGCGTCTCTCTCTCTTCAGTGTTACAATTCTCCAAATATTCAAATTGAATGTCACTTTCAAAAGTGGGTGACTGTGGAAACGGGCTCTGTGGTTCATGTATCTGTGGACTTGCAGGTGTTGCTGCTTTTGACAAATGCAAAATTTCATTTGGCAAATCATGCACATTTAAATCGTGTTTATGAGAATTTGTGGGGTTGTTTTCCAGTGTCTCATGCTCCAGCTGCCTGCAGAGATTTGTTGACTGAAGTGATTTTTTTGTAGAAGTCTGCAATTTTTTATTGTTTTTAGGTCTTTTCACTTTTAATGGTCCTGCCTTTTCTTGGCTCTGGACAGGTTTAAGTTTTTTGGTTCTTTTCCTAGTATTTAACGTCGTCTTTGAGGAGTTTTTTTCATCATTTTGGGTCAAAGATCCCTCATCTTGATCTTGTGGTCCTCTCTCTTTCAGTTTACAGATTTTATCCATTGATTCTTCAGAAGTGTTACCTGAAATATAAAAGCATACAATGTACTGTCCAGTCTATGAAAATGCTGTCATCTCAAAATATTCACATTTATACAAAGTAGATCTAAAAAATGCACGGCCTATATTAAAAAAAAGAGAACTATGGGGTAAGTATTTTTCTCCCATAGGTCTCTTTAGGGTCATGGGAGGACATATACTAACCTCCTCCCGTGACCCAAAGCTCAGTATATCACGGGCTATTTCCTACCTACCTAGAGGCAGAGCCAGCTGTGCCCGCCCCCCACCCCATTCGTTCCTCCACTCAGCGCTGGAGGATCGGAGAGGGGAAAATACCTGTGGGGAGCAGTGACTGACAGTCACCACTCACTGCAGGGAGAAATCGGGAAGTGAGCGGTTTGGTGCATGTTTCTGCTCACTTCACAAATGATAGAGCCGACCTGTGACAGCTTCTTTGTCACAGGTCGGCTCTAACTGTGAGGATGAGTGGCAATCACTCACCTCATAGTTCTCCTTTAACTTATATTCTCTTGCTAATGTATGGTATATGGAACAAATATTTAAAAACAAATAGTCCAGTAAAGCTGGTCATACCTCTGTAGAATTTAGTGTCAACAAAAATACATTTTCGGAACACTTGTTTGATTTTCTAATAGTTAAATGGGGCCAAAAGACAATCGTTTTCAAACTACAGCAACGAAAATCACAGGATCAGGATGGAAGATTTTTTTTCTCACATGAATCACACTTACCTGTAAATGTGCTTTTCATTAAGGAAACTCCATTAATTTGCAAAACCAAAATGGTAAAATTAAATGATATTTTGAACGACAGTCGTAAAGTCTGATGTCATAATCAAATGTGGTGGGGGAAACGGCAGCAGGGGGGTATTTAAAACAGCCATCGCCAGCTGTAGTTTTCCCACTCCGTTGGATGGGAGGTGGTTAAATAAATGACCACATACTTTAAAAACATGCCTCAATATGCATCATTATTCAAAAAAACAGCACTCCTGAGTAGCCTCTGCACATCACTGTTGTCAGGTCTGAGCCAAATAAAAACATATGAAAACCTGCATTCCTTTTCACCTTTCCAGTGGGAATGGATTGAACTTCTCTTTATAAACTCTAAAAGTTGCTGAGCATATATAGCAAGAATATGGTCTGCAGTCTCAAGATTTTTCAACACAGATGCTGTGGATGCAGAAAAATTGATTTTGTTCTCACCAGAAAATCCTTTTCTCTGAGTCTATTGAAGGGCACAGCTCTGAAGAATTCGGAGATGTAGGGTCATGCTGCTGCCTCCAGGAGAATTGGGCACTAGGCAAAAAAAAGTTAAAAGCTTGCCACTCTCTTTTTTTTTTATATTGGGCTGGTTCTTGGTTGGTCTATGTAGGATGGGTGAATGCACCATCCTACATGCAAGAAAATATTCATTGTAGATATGTGGTGAGAATGTATGGGGGTATAGGGTGTAGAAAGGAGTTGAAAGGAAGGAATGGTTCAGTGAAACTGTCTTGTTGCAATGTATGTGTTTCTGTTCAGGTCCTATGCTCAACACTTATAGAGAGTTACTAAGTATGGTTATGGGTAGTCTAGCACTAGTCACTTACAATGTTAGAGGATTTAATACACCAGAAAAACGTTCACAGGTTTTGTACCACTTTCATAAAAAAAGGGTGGATATCTTGTGTATACAAGAAACGCACTTTAAGAAGGGGGCACATACAGAGATAAGGAATAAATATTACACTAATTGGTATCATAGCACAAACATAGAAAATAAAGCTAAGGGGGTCTCGATAGGAATTCATAAAAATTCGAAGTAATAGACACGGAAATAGATGAATGTGGGAGATATGTTTTTATGAAATTTTTGTATTGTAACCAAATGTACTCACTGGAAAATATTTATGCACCGAATAAGGGACAACACAAGTTTTGTATTAAAATATTGAATAGATTTGAGTTATACGGAGTAGGCACGAAATTGGTGATGGGAGACATGAATTTAACTTTTGACACTGAACTAGACACTACAAGTAAGTTACCCATATTGGTAAAGGTATTTAAAAAACTCAGAACTAAAATGAACAAATTGGGGCTAGTTGATGGCTGGCGCATATTAAACCCCACAAGGAGAAACTTTACTTAATACCTAGAACCGCTAAAACAAATATAACACAAATTAAAGATGTGAATGGGATTATTCAACATTCCCCATCCTCGATAATAGAAACTTTTAGAAAATGTTATGCATCCCTATACTCAATACGAGGCAGATATGCAGATATGTCCCCAGATAGATATACAAGTAAAATCAGGAGATATATAAGAGAGGCTAATATACCGGCATTAAGCAAAGAGGACGGTGATGTTTTGAAATCCTTACAGATCAGTAAGGCTCCAGGGCCGGACGGTTTTACAGCTAGATACTATAGACAGTTTGAGGAACAACTAAGACCCTTCTTTACTAATGTTTGCAAATCAGTTACAGAGGTATGTCCCTTCCCCACACAGACATTGGAGGCTTATATATATATATATATATCTCTCTATTACCGAAACCAGGGAGAAATCTAACAGAATGCGGACATTACCGCCCTATCTCCCTAATAAACATAGACCTTAAACTATATGCAAAAATGAATGCCCAAAATCATACATACAGATCAATCTGGATTTGTCCAGGGGAGGGAGGCCAGAGATAGTACAACTAGGGTCATTAACTTGATAGGTCTAGCGCAGAAGGAGAACCAGGCACTGTGTTTAGTGTCAATTGATGCCGAGGAAGCATTCGATAGAGTAAACTGGCTCTTTCTAAGGGAATCTCTTGTACAGGCGGGATTAGGAGAGCAGTACGTATCAAAAGGTAATGGCCCTATATGTACATCCAACTGCTAAAGGTAAGGGTTTATGGGGATGTATCTAACCCCTTCCCTATATTTAGCGGTACCCGCCAGGGTTGCCCACTATCACCCTTACTCTATGATATAGTGATGGAACAATTAGCAGACACTATTAGACAAAACCCTTCAATCATGGGTATATCCGCCACAACACAACATAAACTTGCATTATATGCGGGTGATTTACTCCTATTTATAACCTCCCCACAGGTATCAATACCCAATATTCTTAAGGAATTGACGATGTATGGGGACCTGAGCAACTTCCATATCACTATAGTAAAATCGAAATTTCGGAATATATCATTAACAGATGAAGTGCAAATGTGTATTAAGGAAAGTTACTCATTTAGATGGAAGCCGAATTATATTACATACTTGGATATAACGATCTCTAAAGATCTTAATACAATATATGCTATAAACTTTAGAGATTGGCCAGATAAGATTTTCGCTCAGTTCCAAATATGGAACTGTACGAACATGTCTTGGAGAGCTAATGTACTTAAAATGGATATTCTACCCAAAATATTATATAGGTTCCAAACAGTACCTATCCTTCTGCCAAGATCTTTCTTCCAATAAAATTTATATGGGCCAATAAAACCCCACGGATTAGTGTTAAGGTGCCCATACACTGCACGATTCTCGTACGAGAATTGCTGGAAATCTTAAGATTTTCGGCTGGTTTGAATGATGCTCAGGAGACAAATGCTGAACGGGCCAGTGTGCGCACCCGTTTAGCATTGCGGTCATCGGGAGCCCGCCCCTCAGGGGGGCGGGCTTGTGATGATCGCAAGTACGATCTGCCTGTCCAAGATGGGCAGATCGTAAGTTTTTTAATCACTTTACAACCATCGCAAGACTAAAGTCTTGTGATGTTTGTAAAGTGTATGGCCACCTTCAAAGTGTTAACTAGACCAAAACAAAGAGGAGGTCTGGGAATACCGGATTTTGCCCTATATCATAAAGCAGCACTATTAATAAGAATATTGGACTGGATACATAGTAGCCAAGTCAAGGGGGGAGTAAAGTTAGAGACAAATAAAGCTACCGTATCACTGAAGAATATTTCATGGTTGGCAGTGGAGGATAGACCACATATGACTGCTATGACATATTTGGCTAAACCAGTGCTAAGAATTTGGGACAGAATTATGTATAAATACAACCTATCGTCCATCCCAGGCCCCATGACCCCCCTAGCACGGAACTCACAATTCCCACCGGTTATGCAGACGGATTCTTTCCTGAATATTGAGAATTTTTCCCACTTGCGGTTATGGCAGGTTCTAGAGAAAGGTAAAGAAGAACTAAAACTAGAGCTCGGACCCGAGAGACAAAATAACGGAAAGCTTTGGTGGAGGCAACGCAGTTAGCGGATTATATTAGATACCTCAGGTCCTGTAAATCCCTGAAAAGACCATTTACATCGTTTGAGAAATTATGTTTGCGGGAAACCAAAATTGAACATGCACTATCACAGGTTTATGGTCTGTTGAGAGAGGAAGAAGCCAAAGGTCACACAAAGTATATGAAGAGATGGGAACAGGAGTTGAGGAGAGAGATCTCAGAGGAAGAATGGGGTAAAATATTCACCATGACGCATAGTTCTGTCCAATCCTCATTTTACCAGGAAAAAAAAACTTCAAAATACTGTCTAGATGGTATAGATGCCCAGAAGGAATTAAACTGATAAACCCGGGAGAGTCAGATAGATGTTGGAGATGTAATATTGAGGAGGGAACATTCCTGCATATCTGGTGGAGTTGTCCTAAAATACAGGCCTTTTGGGAGTCAATATTCGAAGTATATCGCTCCATAGGAAATCTAAGTTTGGAGAATGACCCCACACTCGGACTTTTATCGTTAATTCCTGGTCCCATAAAAAAAGATAGACAGATATCTTAAGATTTGTATTGGCTGCTGCAAGAGTCAAAATATCACGGGGCTGGAAATCAATGATCCCACCTTCACTACAGAGTTGGGAGTCCACGATGGAAGAAATAAGATACATGGAGGAATTGATCGCAAAAGATACTAGTAAAAAAGATACATATGAGAGGATATGGGAGAAATGGTAAACCTACAGAAAGACAGAGATATTCAGGATTCCGGTAATGAAAGATAGAGAGGAAAGGAAGAGATATAGAGACGAAGTCCCCTTGGGGCTTAAGGAACCATAATGGCAAACTTGCGACCAGCTAAAACCCAGAGAGACTTAAAATAATAATGTTTGGACTCATTGATTTACAGGAGAGTTGATATGTATTTGACTTGAACGCTTGGAAGTAAGGTGAAGAATGAGGATGGTACGTAGGAGGAAGGGAAGGGGAGATTGAGGGGGATCTAATACCTAAATCTAGAAGAGTAAAATGGTTTAGGAGGTAGATGTCACTGGGTTTAGTAAATAGAATTTTAGGTGGGGATTTTTACGAATGAAACAAAGGGGTTATAACACGAAGATGAACACAAATAGGACAGAGCACAGTTAGGATAGGAGCATACTACAAGATAGGTTTTAAGAGGGTAATATGGTTTTAGCACAGGTGGGGTAATTATACTTCACAATACACCGGGTTTTGTAAAAGTATTTTAGGGACTGTAATTTAGAAATAGGGAACATAATTTAGGAATAGATATTTTAGGGGGGGCGGGGTAGGGAATAATATATTAAAATGGAACACACACTCAGGAGAGTGTACACAGATGGGTGACAAATATTCACGAAGATAAGTAATACACGGAGGAATAACTAACAGGGAAGGTGGCCACATGGTTTCAAGCTGTGATTTGTCATAATTGTGATGACTATGGCTTACAGCTCATGAAAACCCCAAATCCACCGCGTCCGCCAAGGGATCCAGAGCCCGGGCCACGAACCTCCCCACCTTCCGGTTGAGACGAGACGCCAGAAGGTCCACATCCGGCGTCCCCCAGCGAAGGCACAGCTGATGAAAGATGTCCGGGTGCAGGGACCATTCTCCCGGGTCCACAGACTGGCGACTGAGGTAGTCTGCCTGCCAATTGTCCACTCCCGGGATGTAAACTGCCGATAGCGCAAGGACCCGCCCTTCCGCCCAAGACAGGATCCCGGCCACCTCACGACTTGCGGACACGCTTTTTGTGCCGCCCTGATGGTTGATGTACGCCACCGCCGTGGCGTTGTTGGATTGAACCCGAACCGAAAGACCCTGAAGCCGGACCGACCAGTGAAGCAGGGACAGGCGAATCGCCCGAAGTTCCAACACATTGATCGGCAGATGGGACTTGTCCGGCGACCACCGACCCTGCACCGTCAGGGAGCCCAAGACTCCCCCCCAACCCCACAGGCTGGCATCCGTCGTGACCACCGTCCAGCGCACCGGAAGGAGGAATTCCCATGCACCAACACCGGAGTGCAGCCCGCGCCTCCCGAGACACCTGAATCTCCCTGTCCAGTGATGAGGTTGACTTGTCCCACTGCATGAGGATGTCCCTCGTATGATGTTGAGCAAAGGGCACCGCCTCGAAGGAGGCCACCATAAGACCCAGGACCTGTATGCAGCAACGAATGGACGACCACCGGCGAGACCGCAACAGGCGAACGCGGTGGCGAAGTTCCTGGAGTTTGTCCGGGGGAAGAAACACCCTGGCCGCGACCGTGTCCAAGACCAGGCCCAGATACTCCAGGCGAGGGGAAGGCACCAAGCAAGACTTCTGGACGTTCAGGATCCAGCCGAACTCCTCCAGGGAATGCACCGTGACCCCCAAGGCCGACACCAGAGAGGAATGGGACTCCGCCCGCAGGAGCAGATCGTCCAAGTACCCCATGATCGAAATCCCCCGGCAACGCAGCAGCGCCAGAACCGGGGCCAGCACCTTGGTGAACACCCGTGGGGCCGACGCCAGGCCGAAGGGCAGCGCAACTAACTGGAAATGCTCGTCCCCCACCGCGAAACGCAGAAATTGCTGATGAGATGCGCAAATAGGCACATGAAGGTAGGCATCTTTGATGTCGATTGATGCCAACAGGTCCCCCGGACGAAGGTACGTCACCACAGATCGAATCGATTCCATGCGGAAGCGATGGACCCGCACAAAAGGTGTTGAGGCGTTTGAGGTCCGGAATTGGCCGAACCACCTCTTTCTTGGGCACTGTGAACAGATTGGAGTAAAACCCCTGGAAGCGTTCCGAGGACGGAACCGGTACAACAACCCCGAGACAGGAGGTCCCCCACAGCGCAATGAAGATCCGCCAGGCGGGAAGGGGAAAGACGGGTGTTGGACAGGAAAAACCTATGACCCGGCCGAGAAAGAAACTCGATCTTGTAACCCGAGGACAACAGCTCCCGAACCCAGGTGTCTGAGACGTGAGCCACCCAGAAGTCCGCAAAGAGCCGAAGGCGCCCCCCCCCACCCCGGAAACCCAGGATCGGGGCGGGACCTTCATGCGGACGGGGTCTTGTCAGCGGGCTTGGCAGACTTCGGCTGCCAGGGACGCTTGTGAGACTGTGAGGAAGAGGCTCTTGGAAACTTACCGCCCTTCTCGGAGGACGGAGGGGGCCGAAAAAGCCGTTTGTGAGCGGAAAAGGAAGGCCCCGTCTTCCGCCGAAGCTCCTTCTTGCTTCATGCGGACGGGGTCTTGTCAGCGGGCTTGGCAGACTTCGGCTGCCAGGGACGCTTGTGAGACTGTGAGGAAGAGGCTCTTGGAAACTTACCGCCCTTCTCGGAGGACGGAGGGGGCCGAAAAAGCCGCTTGTGAGCGGAAAAGGAAGGCCCCGGCTTCCGCCGAAGCTCCTTCTTGCGAGCCTGAGGTAAGAAAGTGCTCTTCCCCCCCGTCAGATCCTTAATGATCTCATCCAAGGAAGCGCCAAACAAGCGGTCCCCCGTAAAGGGGAGCTCCAGCGCCGAGACCAGCTCACGATCCTGAACCATGAGCGCCGGCGCAGATTCATCCTCACTGCCCGAGCCCGGCGGCGAGGAGTCCCCCGGATCCGGTGACATGGACGGAAGTTCCCCATCCCCATTGGTTTACACACATAACAGTACTAAACCAATTATCCTTCAGCTCTATGTACACATACAGAAACTTACAGCGAATATAAATACAGCTTGAAGAAAATTAAAATTATATATTTATTAACAAACAGTGACATACTTTCTGGTAAATGTTGCAAAAACGCGTCCTTGAATTCAAATGTACAATTCTTTACAGCTTGCCAAACTGCCACTTCTGGGGTTAATCTTCTACGCCTTGAAACGTTGCTTATCTCGTCTATCTCTTTCTGCCAACCTTCCAGGAGAGTTAACTTTTCTACTTCAGTGCGTCTTTTTTTTTTGTGTGTATCTGGAAAAGATTACGTACTTTGCTAACAAATAATGCACAGTATTATCACCATACAATCTAGGATATTAAAATAATCTGTACATATATAGCAGTCTGCTTTCTGAAAGCGTATTTCCATTTCTACAGTCAAATTTGAGAAAACCACTGCATATGTTTGTTATATGGTTCCATTCACACAGAAGAATGAAAATGTAATAAAATACTTTTACCTTTTAGATACTTTGTTGCAGTAGGCAAGATGGCTGAATCCCGGTTTGCCGAGCAACTTTACAGTGATCTGTCCTTATAGAAAGACAGGACTGAATGTGTGGATAGTCGATTAAAACCATTAAATCCTGCATTCCAAGCATTAAATCCTGGGAGCATCTCTGGTCTTGGTACTTATGACTTGGCCTGTTACCCAGAATATTTTTCTTTGTGGGACATCTCTTGTCTTACCTATGACTTGTCCTCTTTATGGCCTGGACTCTTCTAACAAGTTTTCTCTGGTGTCCATGTTTTGAAGAAGCCTTGCTCCCCCTGCCGATGTCAGGACAGTATATGTACTGCAGATATGCAGATCTGGACATTTAATGTGCTGTTGCATTATTTTATAACACTGTACTTTATGTACTTTACTGTAGCTGTGACCCATTCCTTGGCCTTTTTAGGGGTTTTATTGTGACAAAAAAAAAAAGACAAAATATTCACGCTGGTCTTTTAACCCCTTAAGGACAAAGGCCCTTTTTTCATTTACATGTTATAATCCACATTTTAGGCCTGAAAATTACTTTACCCCCAAACATTATATATTTTCTGAAAGCCAAGACCCTGTAGAATAAAATGGTGGCAGTACCAAATGTTTATGATGCACGACATTAGCGCAAATTATCAAACCCAAACATTTATTTAGTGAAAAATACACTTAATTTAAATTTAGTGCCCCAAAAAAACACTGTACAAAAATATGAGGTTACAATGAGTAAATAGATACCCAACATGCCCAGGTTAAAAATTGTGTGCGTCCGTGAAACTGCAACAGAATTCAGTACCCCAAAAAGACCATAGACGAATATTTAAAAGCCCCTACAGGTCATCAGCTTAGAGATGCATGTAACTATTGGCCAGAGAATTATTGCTCTCACTCTGGCGTGCGTGGCGATACCCAACATGTGTACGTAGGCGCATCCAGCGCGTTTGCGTGATGACGCACACACTCGCGGAGTGGGGGCTTTAAAAAAATGTTTACAATTATTTGTACAATTTATATTTTTAAAACTTTACTTTAATTGCCATCACACAGGGGGCCTTACAAGCCCCCCATGCGATAGCCGATTGGTGCTGACAGGTAATTTTCAAGGTGATTCTGGGGGTCCCAAAGTACCTTTACACTTGTAACGTACAACAAGTCTCACGTTATGGATCTCAGCTTAGGATGTAAGTTTAAGTACTGTAAGACCCCGTTCACATTGAGCGATTTTTCGCGCGGTAATTCCCGCGATATCGCGGCAAATTACCGCGCGATATCGCGCTCCAATGGGGCAAAGGGTCCTGCTGTCGCGGGTCGTGTGTCGCTACAGCAGGACCCTTTTTGGAGCGGATTTAGCCGCAAATCTCGCGGTGTCGCACGATTTGCATATCGCGCAGTGGGAATGGGGCCTAACAGTAGGGATTTCCAGGAGGAGTTTACACAATTCAGGTATATTGGCAGTTCACAGGGCTAACAAGTAAACTGGAAGTTACGTCACTTCTGTTGAATCATAAAGGTACAATTATAAGTAGACAAGTAGTATATACTTGCATTTCAGGTGAAACAGAAGGGAAGTATCAGTCTCTTGGGCTGTGGAGATGAAGGTGTTAGCAGCCAGGCACGGTGGTAGATATAGTAGCTTGAATTGTGGAGATGAAGGGTTAACAGCCAGGCACGGTGGTAGTTCAGTGTAAGGGAATATGGAGGATCCCACTGAGGTGGTTCGTTTCCTGCAGCTCCAAGACCAGCTGATAGCCCTTTTAGGAGCTGGATTACTTAGGAGGTAATCCTGACAGAGACAAGTGTCACGCCTTTACTATTTATGAACATAAATGGAATCTGCTCCCAAAGTTACCTCACTCCAGGGAGTCAAACGAAAGTCAATAAAGCAAGGAAGTTCTGAATAGTTAGTCAATATTCCTCCTTCTGTTATATCATATCACAGGGGCGAAAAGTAATTTAGGCAATAAATAACAAAAGATACTTGCTGTTCAGGAGTCTGAATGTAGTATTCCTTTCAGGAAGGTGAGATGGGGTTGTGCATATAGTGCTACTCCTTAACAATTAAAAGTGATGATCAAGTGGTTGCTAAGGGAGATCTCAGCTTGGAAACAGCAGGTATGCAGTGGCTGTTGGTTCAGGCTGTTCGTACTGCACATGGACATCCTGGAAGGGTTCATGGGAGAGGACCTAGAGGCTGAATCTGGGAGGACTGGGCTGCTTAATGAGAATGAAGTCCAAGATAGAAAGTGCACACACACAGCCTGCTTAGAAATCCAAGCTGCAGAGTGGGCATGCAGGCTGTGTGTCAACTTCCAGGATGGAGAGTGGTGGTTCAGCTGCCTTGTCCGGTGTCTGCGTTCATTGCAGGAACGCCAGACAAGTGAAACTGTCGGCCTTAACTGACGAGGGAGGAGCGATGCGACGACGGCCTCCGTGTTCGGGACGCGGCAAAGGTAAGTTTCTCTCTTCTCTTACATTACCAGGGTGTTGGTTTGCTGGGTTTTTGCATTGTAGCTGATCTGGTAGACTTTCTCCTGAAGACTCTGTCCAAACAGACACTACAGGAGGATGTCCACCGACTATTTACACATTTTAATTGTCTGGTCGAGTCCTAAACCTCTAGAAGTCGTCGATGGAACTGAATCATCGGTTAGAGATCCTGGGGTTTCTCCTGCACACAGTCCAGGGCAGGATGTTTCCTCCCTAAGAGAATTTAATGACTTTGCAGTCCTTCAATCCAAAGGTGGGACCTTCAATCCAAAGATTAACAATTGGTTTTGAGACTAATGGTTGCCTTTTTCGAGGCAGTTCCCTACATTCATTTCAATTCTAGACCACTACAACTGAGTATTCTGGCAGTGTGGGACAAGCAGACACCTTCTATAGACCGCCCCATGCATCGGTCAGCTGAGACAAGCATCTCACCATCATGCTGGGTTTCCATTTCAGAGGGGGATCTGGGAAATCCTTATTGGGGTGTTGATGTTTTTTAAGGGACCTACTTGCCAAGGGAATCCAGCCAATCGAGCAACGTTTGTGAGTTAAAGGCAATTTGCGTCCCCCTTCATTGGTCAAGTGATTTGCAGAACCTACTGGTTAACGTTCAGTCGACAACACCATGACTGTGGCATGCATCAACAACAATAGTATCACCTTAAAGAGTACCTGTCACTGCCAATATGCTATCACATGGTATGGCATGCTCTGTAAGCATATTGAAATATTTTCAATTAGTGAAAGGTTTGCACTGCAGGCAGGTCATTTAAGCACCCGGACTCTTCTACTACGAAGCCATGCTGTTGTCATAGGTGCATTATGCGGTTTAGCATTGTCCTACTAAAATATGCAAGGCCTTCCCTGAAAAAGACGTCATCTGGATGGGAGCAATTGCAGCTCTAAAACCTGCATATATTTTTCAGCATTGCTGGTGCCTTTCTAGATGTGCAAGCTGCCCATTCCATACGCACTAATGCACCACATACCATCAGAGATGCAGGCTTTTGACCTAACCGATGATAACAAGCCGGGAGGCACCTCCCCCCTTTGGACTGGAGGTGGCAGCGCCCATGGTTGCCAAAATTTTGGTTTGTTAGACCACAGAAACGTTTTCCACTTTTCAGCCCAGACAAGACGGTGGCGTTTCTGGATCGTGTTGCGATATGACTTCTTTGCATGATAGAGCTTTAACTTGCATTTTTGGATGGCACGACAAAATGTGTTCAGACAGTGATTTTTGGAAGTAGTCCTGAGCCCATGCAGTTTCGTCCATCACAGAATCATGCCTGTTTTTAATGCAGTGCCATCTGAGGGCCTGAAGATCATGGGCATCCAGTATCCCGTTTCCGCCTTGTCCCTTACACACAGAGATTTCTTCAGATTATTGCACTCTTTTGATATGTACTGTAGATGACGATATATTTAAAGTCTTTGCAATTTAACATTGAGGAACATTATTCTGATATTGTTCAACAATTTTTAGACGCAGCTTTTCAGATTGGTGAACCTCTGCCCATCTTTATTTCTTGAGACACACCAACTAATAAAAAGATACTCTTTTTATACCCAATCATGATCCTGACCTGTTGCCATTAATCTAATTAGTTGCAAAACGTTCTGACAGCTCTTCCTTCTTAGTACCAGTTACTTTGCCAGCTTTTTGTTGCCCTGTCCTGACAGCTCTTCCTTCTTAGTACCACTTACTTTGCCAGCTTTTTGTTGCCCTGTCCCAACTTTTTTGAGACGTGTTTCTGCCATCACTTTCAAAATTACCTTATTTTTCTTAAAATGGTACATTTTCTCAGTTTAAACATTTGATGTTTTCTATTGTGAATAAAATATGAGTTTGAGATTTGCAAATCATTGCATTCTGTTTTTATGACTTTACACAATGTCCCAACTTTTTTGAATTTGAGTTGTAATTTAAAGACCAGATTGTACTGTTTCACATTTCACAGAAGCAGACAGTAAAAAACAAAACAAAAACAGAATTACCTTTTGAAGGAGAAACTGAATCAGTAGCATTGTTGCGATTCTTCTTTGAATCTGTCAAATGGTTGTCTCTGTCCTTTGCACTGCTAAAAGGAACCTGTTTTAAAAGAATTTGATAAGTACAATATTGTCATTGTTTGCCTGCAATGTACTGAGGTCCTCTTCATTTACATGTGATGAGCTTTATGAGAATTCTATCACTGAGGAAGAAGGGGTCAAATTGTTGCAGCGCTAAAAAGTAGGCACCTAGAGATACCTGCACCACCCTTCCAAAATGTTCTTTCTAAGGCTGCTTTAACAGGTTCTAACTCTTCTAGGTAGTTAGAGATCTTGCTACAAAACCCTTTCCGCAGAGCTTTTCTATGGCCCCTTCAACATAATAGACAGCCTCAACGGTCAACAGGAACACACAAGAGGCAGGAAGGGATGGACATATTTCAACACTAGTAGGAAATTCTAAAGTTTTTCCTGTCAGAACAGCTTGAGATTCAGCTGTGGCCCTGAGGTGTCTGCACAAACTTGCAGCAGTCTCAAAACCACCCCCCTATGGACAAATCTAAGGCGTTTCAAAAAGGCAAACGAATGTGAGGGCGGGGCATAAAGGCAAGCTCCTACATGAGTTGAAAGTGTTGAAACTTTGCAGGCAAACTCTTTCTAATAGTGTCAAAGCTTGCAAACCTTTTCTGCCTTCTGGACACTCCTATTGGCCAGTCAAGCTGCACTTCATACCTTGAACAGTTTGTCTCCTTTGCCCCCAGCAACAGAGTCTCTTTTACCACCTTAGGACCAAATCCATTTTTGCACACACATGCTAAAATATGAATTTTTGGATAGAAAGTTACTTTAAACCCACAAACAATTATATATTTTTTGAAAGCAGAGGCCCTGTTAAAAGAAAACAAAATGGTAGCTGAATTTTTTAAATGGAAATTTGTGTAAATGTTTATCAAATTGATATTTATTTAAGTGTATTTTTTCCTAAAACTAAGTACACACAACTAATCATTATTAAAAAAATATAAAATATGGGGTTGCATCACCTAAATAGATACAAAACATGTCAAGTCTCTGCAATAGTGAAAAACTATGGTACTCAAAATTGAACATAGGAGACTCTTTAAAAGCCCTTACTGATCATCAGTTGAGAGTGAACTATTAATAAAAGCAACAAAGAGTTAATACCGCAGGCGCCAGCACCAGTAGCTGTGTAGGAAAAATGATAGACTCTCTAGGCAGCTCCCGCTGGTTTAGGGCAGCTACAAAACTGAAATGAAACAAAAAGAGCGCATCCATTGTGTAAAACGCTTTTAATATGGCGATATAGGAAAAACTAAATGCATACAGACAGTCCCGGGGTTACATACAAGATAGGGACTTTAGGTTTGTACTTAAGTTGAATTTGTATGTAAGTCGGAACAGGTACATTTTTTAAGTGTAACTCCAGCCAAAAAAAACATTATTTAGTTTTGGATAGCATAGGGAAGGGTCACGTTTATTTTGCCGTCTGTTCCTGCTGTTCAGAAGATTATAACATAATTTTACAAAAAATTTTATTTAAAATGACACACCAAAAAAAGTTTTTTTCTATTTTATAAACTTTATTTTTTTATGTTTGCATTTTTACTTTTTATTTATTTAATTTTTTCTACATTTTTTTGTCTTTTTAATTTTATTTTTTTATACTTTTATTTTGATTTTGGGAGCAATAGACAACCTGCTATTGGATATTTCAATAGCAGGCTGGCTATTGCATCTGCCCACTGCCTGCTACCAATCGGCAGGAGGGGACTGAAGGAGAAAGTTCTCCATCAGGTCCTCCCATTCTGATTGACAGCAAGCAGTGGGCGGGTGCAATAGCCAGCTTGCTATTGGCTATTGCATTTTACAATATCCAATAGCAGGCTGGGTATGGTTCCCAGCCTGCAATGAAGGAGGCTGGAGGCGGGGCAAAGGAGACGCGGCCGGACCAGGGAAGCCAACGGATCGGCGGAAGAGGCCGGGACATCAGCAAAAGGTAAGGGGGGCAGCGTAGGAATGCAACGATCTGTGTCCCCGCCAACAAGGGCCGCTGCAGCCACAGTTCTCCTAAATATACCGGCGGCTACCGGTACATTTACGAGAACTGTGGACCCCGGTTCGTAAGTACGGATTGTCCATAAGTCGGACGTCCGTAACCTGGGGACTGCCTGTACTTACAAACAGATGGAATAAACAGGCATAAAAAGTGAATCGGCAAGTTGGTTCTGAGGAAGGAGGCGTGTCCTCTGAAACGCATCCACCAGGGAGGACATACAGCTTGTCGGCTGAGCCGGATACGATTTCAGTGTTTTCGTTTGCGGATTCACTTTTTATGCCTGTTTATTCCATCTGTTTGTAAGTATGCATTTCGTTTTTCCTATAAATCGCCATATTAAAAGTGTTTTACACGATGGAGGCGCTCTTTTTTTATTTCATTTAATTTCATTAATAAAAGCCCTGGAATTATTGCGCTCACTCCAACCTTTGCTGTGATACCCGACATGAGTGGCAAAATCACCATCTACTTACATGTGCATTGCCTATGCATGCATTTACATTCGCATGCAGGTGGTGGGGATACTTTTTTTTTTTTCCAAACAAGCCCCTAAGTAATAGCATTAGGAGGTGACAGGTTCTCTTTATGGAGTCATCAAACGAGCCTTCCAAATCACAGGGGAGAAAGATTTTCCCTGACTCCAGCCTAAATGAGATATCCACCATTTCACTGAGAACGTGGCTGTGCTAGTCAGACACAAAGGACCTTTGAGGAACTTCTAATTTGATGTTGAGTTGCAACAGTCTGGAGTGAGAGCATAATCTTTAATTTGTCATTCTTTTTACCCTCACGAATAGTCCCCCTTTTGCACACACCCACTGCCTGCTGTCAATCACCTGAGGAGGACCTGAAGGAGCACTTTCTCCATTAGGTCCCTCACTCTGCTGATTGACAGCAGGCGGGTGCAATTGCCAGCTTGCTATTGGCTATTACAAAAATTGCAATAGTCAGTAGGAAACTGGCTATTGCACACACCCTCTACCTGCTGTGTTTACACCCTGGCCGAAGCTATTCAAACCACGTGTACTTGAATAGCTCCTAAGAAGTGGAAAGGTGACCCTGGGGGTCTCATAGACCTCTAATGACACCTTAAAGAGAACCTGTCATCTCCAATGTGTGATTACATAGAGGGCTTTTAAGCATCATGTGATGTGATGGCAATAAAGTTAAAAATAAAATAAATGTAAAAATACATAAAGAAAAAAAGTCAAGTCACAGCTCCCCACATATGCGTGCAAACACTCCTCCCACCTGCAGTGCGATTGCCTGCATTGGAATTCACGGTACCACAATGTCATGCGTTCCAGTGCGGTGCAATTGCAAAATACCACCGGCCAACTAATCGATTATGAAAATAATCGTTAGTTGCAGCCTAGTTAGTTGGATTACCAGCAAAACATCTTCAAGAAAAATACAGCAAGTCCAGTTGATTTTTTTTTTTTTTTTTACAGATATAGGCATCAGAAACTCCACTTTAAGAAAAAGCAAGTCTCAAGATACAAAAAGGGGTCAAGAAAAGAATGATGAGGGCGTAAAACACAACATTTACTCACTACTCATAAGAGATGCCACTGCTAAGAGTAGGAAATAGAAAATATGAGCAAATTTGTTATCAGCAAAGCACCTAATTCAATGGTCCTTCAACAGGCAACTGTGTCCCGAAAACAGGAACCACCACCTTTTAAGCAGCCATTTTACAATAAAGGTCCTCTTGGCTTCTTTAGCTACTGCTCTTTTTCTTGAAGTAACCGCTCTTTTTCAAAGCTCAGCCAAACAGCCTACTAATACTCCACTGGGCGATTATTCCAGAAGGCACCAGCATGCCTTAAAAGGTTTCCTCACCTTCAGGTATGCAGAATGTAGTATCAGAGAAAGTATTATAGGAAAAGGCAAGAGAAGGAAAAAGCATTGTTCTCTCCCTTTAGGTCCTTAAAGAGAACTGAAACATATGCAGTGATGCATATATGTAAGTCAACCACTTGCTCACCAGGTGTTTACACCTCTTTCCTGACCAGGCCATTTTTCAGTGTTCAGCGCTGCAGTAATTGGACTGATAATTATTCAGTCATACAACGCTGTACTGAAAATTATTTTATACAATTTTTTTAGGGACCGATGGAGCTTTCTTTTGGTGGTATTTAATCACCACTGGATTGTTTTTTTTTGTTAACTATATAAAGAAAAAAAGTAACGAAAATTGAAGGGAAAAGAAAAAAAACTGGTTTTCCCTACGTTGTGTTATAAAACATTACCCAATTTTTTTGTTTTTTTAAATATAAAACATGGGGTCAGGTCGGGTAAATAGACACCAAACACGTCAAGCCTTAAAATTGGGCACCCAGCAAAATCACAAAAAAACAACCACACACAAATTGCCCATAGGCGACGCTTTAAAAGATTTTACCGCTCATCAATTTAGTGTTATCATTGATTCATCGTCCTAAAATTATTGCTTGAACTCTGATGTTCGCAATGATATGTAACATGTGAGTTCTAATTGTCGCAATCATCATTTTTGCGCTTCTATGTGGGGGTGGGGGGACAGTTGTTTTATGTTTTTTTTGTGTGTAAATTTCATTTTTTGTGACCAATGGGGTTTTTTTTTTTACACTTACCTTTATTGTCATCACAAAAGGGGCAAAAGAAGCCCCCTAGGTGATATCAAATTACAGGTCCTCTTTATGGAGACATGAGGGGTCTCCAAGACCCCTGTCACCTAGGGACCTCCAAAGAAGCTGATGAAGCAGAGATCTGCTTCACCAGCTTCTCTAGCCGGAGAGTGACAGCTGAATGCAGATGTGATGTAATATACACCACTTGCTGCATTCACAGTGCGAGGCGGAGATCGGAGGGAGATTGTGTACTAATCTCCTTCCGTTCTCCCTGCACAGAGCTACAACGCCGGTCGCGGATCGGACAGGGAGCAAGGGATAGCGGCAACGGAGAGGTAAGGAGAGGAAGGCAGGTGGGCCGCACAGAAAAGTACCACATACAAGCGACCGGACGCTGGACCGCTTGTATATAAACCGCCATCGCTGGCTGTTTCAAATTTAGGCAGTTTACCCGCTCGTGCGCGGGCACAAGGGACGTTTTAAAACGCTCACCCGGTGCCAGAAGGCTCTCGTCTGGCCGCTTTCCAGCCGCTTTCGAGGTGGTTAAGGTCTTAACGTTTAGAATATCCAGTCTGTAACTGGATAGAAACTTGGCTTAAAACTCTGATTCAGAGAGTGGTGAATATAATGATTCACTCTGAATGGTCTAAGGTTGTTAGTGGTGTACCCCAGAGTTCAGTGTTGGGACCCCTAATGTACAACATTTATAAACGCTATAGATTTTGGAATTAAAAGTATAATTTCTGTGTTTGCAGAGGAAACCAAGCTATGTAGAGGAATACAGTTCTTACAAGATGTCAACAGCTTATCAGCAGACCGAAATACACTGTTTTTTTAGGCATCCATGTGCCAAATGAAGTTTAATGTTGATAAATGTAAAGATGTGCACTTGTGGAGTAAAACATGCATGCGTCATATACTCTAGGGGGAGGACAATTGGAAGAGTCAATGATCAAGAAGGATCTAGGTGTTCCAATAGACCACAGATTTAATAATAGCATGCAATGCCAAGTTGTAGTTTCCAAATCAAGCAAAATACTTTCCTGGAGCCTCTCGGCAGCACACCATGGGTTAAGACCCACCCCTCTTAACCCACAGGACACGTGATAAATTCAGGCTCCTCCGAGCCACACACATTCTTTTTTTCTGTCCTCGCCATAGGACCGTGATTGTTTAAAACTTTTGTTGTCTATTGTATTTTTTCCCTTTTAGGTCCCCTACCTGCCGTTCGCAGCCCACCAGCCAGGGTCAGTCTCCCCTGTGCTGTAGCCCCTGCTTCATGGGGTTAAAAACTCCAAAACCCAGGGTGTCAGACAGTCGGCTTCAGGTGATTCCTGCTTACATGTCAGCCATTCCTTCTCTTACGGCGGAGCGCCCGCATTCCTCTCTATGTTATCTCCTTGCTTGCTGGAGCGGGTCAGCACTGATGGGTCCGCCCACTCGATTTTCATTGGACAGATGGTTCAACTCAGGCCAGGTGATTATTTTAGCCTGCGCAGGCGCGGCGTTCGCACTTGCACAGTGGCTCGGGGATTCTTTTAAAAAAGTTTTGGATAAACTTGCTCATGGAGAGCTCCTGCTTCCAGCGACCAGAAAACGAGAGATTGCAGTTGCCCTGTGGATCCTTCAGTTGCCCGACTAGCTCCAGTAAGTGCAAAACTCTAATTTTTTCCAGACAGAGTCGTGCTACGGACGCATCCTTCCTTCCTCCCGAAGGTTACCTCCTCGTTCCACCTTAATCAAGAGATCGTCCTACCGCCACTTATGGATGCAGATGGGGAACCGCATGCGCTCGACGTAGCCAGCACCCAGCAAGCATACTTGAGTTCGACGCAATCTTTTTGTCTTGTGGATAACCTCCTCATTCTTCCCTGGGGATCCAAGAAAGGTAACGCAGCCTCTGTGCGTACCATCGCGTCCTGGTTGGTGAAAATCATCCGTAAGGCGTACTCCATAAAGGGTCTTCAGCCTCCTGAGGAGATCAAGGCTCATTCCACGAGAGGTATGGCAGCCTCCTGGGCAGCGTTCGCTCACGTCTCAGCCGAGACGATCTGCAGGGCCGCTTCATGGTCGTCGCGGAATACCTTTATGTGTCACTACCGGGTGGACCCGGCGCTGCTCACCACTGTTAACTTTGGAAGGAGCATTCTTGCTTCTGGTTGTTCTAACCTTTAATAAATTATTTTTGCATTACCCTCCCTGTGTGATCACTAAATCCCATGGAGTGCTGCCGAGATGCTCCAGGAAAATGGAAAATTGTATACTTACCTTCTGTAATTTTCCTTTCCTGGTGCATCAATGGCAGCACACCACTTTTTTCCCTCCTTGCCATGGCTCGGACTCTTTACTAGAATGTGTGTGGCTTGGAGGAGCCTGAATTTATCACGTGTCCAGTGGGTTAAGAGGGGCGGATCTTAACCAATGGTGTGCTTCTATCGATGCACCAGGAAAGGAAAATTACGGAGGGTAAGTATACAATTTTCCGTTTTCTTGCATTAACCCCTTAACGACCAAGGCCTTTATTTTTCTTTTTTTGCTTGTGTGTTATAATCCACATTAGGCCAGAAAATTACTTCAAACCCCCAATCATTATACACACTGTAGGACATGGGGTTTAAAGAGATGCAAACCACTGCATAAGTTTAGTAAAAAACATTAGCTTCAAACCTTAAATGGAACCCAAACCCCATATTTCCTCATTTAGGCAGCCAAAATATATGTAGTAAAATATCACAGTAGGAGACCATATATAATGTCCATAATTCGTCTTGGTGGTTGTTGTTTTTTTCCAGTCCGATAATTTTATATTGGCTTGCACTTGTAAAGATTTGGGACATACTACATATATATTTTGGCTGCCTAAATGAGGAAATAATAGGATTTTTCTACTCACCGTAAAATCCTTTTCTCTCCGTTCATTGAAGGACACAGGGCAACAGATCGTAGATCCTGAATGGTAGGGTATATCGCCACCTGCAGGAGTAGGACGCTAGGCACATAACAAAAGACAAGACAGCCTAGGGGCGGCCCCTGCTGGTGGCCCAACCCCCCACTTGCTGACAAGACTCCAGTAAGTAACAAGCAGTTATTAGAGAAAAGGATTTTACGTGAGTACAAAAATCCTATTTTCTCTCCCGTTCATTGAAGGACACCGGGCAACAGATCGTAGATCCTGAATGGTGGGGACGTCACCAAGCAGTACACACTGAGGGATGGGAAACAACAACCAAACACCCAAAAGACACCTCAAAGAGTCGCCTGCAACACTTTGCGCCCCAAACCGGCATCCGCCGATGCCAAAACATCCACCTCGTACAACGTAACAAAAGGTGTGAACAGAAGACCAAGAAGCGGCCTTACAAACCTGAGAAACAGAGGCCCCATGGCGGAAAGCCCAGGAAGCACCAACAGCCCTAGTATAATGGGCAGTGACAGGAAAAAGGAGGCTCACGCCCCCTAACGACATACGCCTGAACCACAACAGTACGAATCCACCTAGAGATGGTAGCCGCCAACGCGGCCCGGACCTTACTAGGGCACTCCGTGAGCACGAACAGAGTCGGTCTCGCGGAAAGAAGCAGCAGCACCCAAATAAACATGGAGAGTGCGAACCACATCCAGACAGAGGAGCGCCCGCTCCTTCCAATGGACCGGCAGCCTACACAGGGAAGGTAAGACAATGTCCTCATTCAGACGAAGGCCGACACAACCACCGGCAGGAATGCCGGCAGGAACGGAGAACCTCCTCGTCCCCATGCAAGACCAGCAACAGGGACTTGCAGGACAAGGTAGCCAACATAGACATCCGCCGAACGGAAGTGATGGCCTCCAAAAAGGCCACTTTCTGTGACAATCACATAAGAGGAATCTCCCGAAGAGGTTCAAACGGGAATTCCTGCAACACTGAAAGAACGAGATTCAGGTCCCACGGAGCCAAAGGCGAGCGGACAGGGGGAGCAATGCGCTTCACCCCCTGAACAAAAGTGCTAACCAGAGCATTAGACGCCAAGGAACGCTGGAAAAGCACCGCCAAGGCAGAGAATGGGCCCTTCACAGTACAAGGCAAGCCACCGAGCCACCCCGCGCTGAGAGAATTCTGCTGATGGAGAATAAACGCGGGGACAGGGCCCCGCCTCACACCAGGCAAAATAGGCCCTCCACGTGCGATGAGAAACATCCCAAAAAGCCGCATTGTGCGCCCTGAGCATAGTGGAAATGACCGCATCGAACAACCCCCGGTCCTTCAGGACCTGGCTCTCAAAAGCAACGCCGTCAAAGCCAGTGACTCTAAAGAAGGGTGTAACACAGGCCCCTGGGGCAGAAGATCTGGACACAGGGGCAGCCGCCACGGGGCGTCCACCACCAGGTGAACCACATCCGTGTAACATGCTCTCGAAAGGCCAGTCCAGGGCCACGAGGAGGACGGTGACGGTCTCAGCCGCGATGCGTCGTAGAAGCCGAGGCAACAGATACAGTGGAGGCAAGGCATAAAGCAGCCCGTAATGACCCCAAGGAGCCACCGGGGCAACTACCGCCTCCGCCCAGGGATCCAGGGCCCGGGCCACAAACAGGTCCAACAAAGACGCCAGAAGATCCACCTACGGCGACCCCCAGCGAATACAGAGCTTGCTGAAAATTTCCGGGTGCAGTGACCACTCTCCCGGGTCCACCGACCGTCGACTGAGGTAGTCGACCTGCCAATTGCCCACCCCCGGGATGTAGACCGCCGAAAGAGCCAGAACCAGATTCTCAGCCCAGGAGAGAACCCTGAACACCTCCCGTCCTGCGGTCACGCTCTTCGTGCCGCCCTGGGGGTTAATGTATGCCAGCCTGGTGGCGTCGTCCAGCCGGCCCCATACTGCCAGATCCTGAAGCCGGGCCGACCAATGAAGGAGATAGAGGGCGAATTGCCCGAAGTTCTAAGACAGTTATCGACAGACGGAACTCCTCCAGCGACCAACGACGCTGCACGGTCAAGGCACCCAGGACTCCACCCCAGCCCCAAAGGCTGGCATCTGTGGTGACTACCGTGCAGTGTGCAGGAAGGAAGGACTTCCCCCGCACCAAGGCCAGAGAATGAAGCAACCACCGCAAGGAGGCTCCCGCCTCCCAAGAAACCTGAACGTCCCTGTCCAAGGATAGGGGGGACTTGTCCCACCCTGCCAGGATGTTCCTCTGCAGGGTCCTGGCGTGGTGCTGCGCAAAGGACACCGCCTCGAAGGAGGCCACCATGAGACCCAAGGACCCGCATGCAAAAACAAATGGGCGACCACCGGCGAGACCGCAGCAGCCGTACTTTGGAACGAAGGTGCAGGAGCTTGTCCCGAGGGAGAAAAACCCGGGTTGCGACAGCGTCCAGAACCAGTCCCAGATACTCCAGGCGTGGAAAAGGCACTAGGCAAGACTTCTGGAGGTTCAGGAGACAACCGAACTTCTCCAAGGACTGTACCGGGACCTCCAGAGCCACCACCAGAGAGGAGTGCTACTCCGCCCGCAGATCGTCCAGGTAGCCCAAGATCGAAACCCCCCGACAACGCAACAGCGCCAGAATCGGGGCAAGCACCTTGGTGAACACCCGCGGAGCAGACGCCAGCCCGAAAGGCAGCGCCACAAATTGAACATGCACCTTCCGCATCGCGAAACAAAGATATTGCTGATGAGATGCGTAAACGGGTACATGAAAGTAGGCATCCTTGACCCGCATAAAGGTGTTCAAGCGTTTGAGGTCCAGGACGGACCGAACCCCCTCTATCTTGGGCGCGGTAAAGCGGTTCGAATAAAACCCTTTGAACCTTTCCAAGGACGGAACCGGCATGATCATCCCCTGGGACCAATGGGTCCGCCACAGCTCGACGGAGATCCGCCAACTGCGAAGGAGAGTCGCGTGTTGGACGGGAAGAACCGGTCCCTGGACGGGACAGAAATTTTATCTGGTAGCTCGGAGAAACCAGCACCCGGACCAAAGTGTGGGAGACGTGGGCCAACCAAAAATCCGCAAAGAGCCGAAGGCGCCCACCACCCTGGGAACCAGGGCGCGACCCCCATGCGGACTTGGGCTGCCATGGGCGCTCAGAGGATTGTGAAGGGGAGGGCTTGTGACACTTACCGCCCTTGTCGGAGGACGCCGAAAAACCCCGCTTGTGAGCGGAGGAAATGGCCCCAGGCTTCTGGCGCTGCTCCTTCTACCACGCCTGGGGAAGAGAGGCACTCTTACCACCTGCAGATCTCAATGATCTCATCCAAGGTGGATCCAAACAGATGGTCCCCAGTAAAAGGCATACCGACAGAGCTTGCTCGGAAGCCCGAGCAGCCGACCAGCACTTAGGCCAAAGTAACCGGCGAAACGTCACTGCCGACACCGACAGCTTGGGCACCAAGGGTGCCACATCCAAAGCTGAAGTGCAGACAAAACGAAGGCAATGCACCAATCAGTCCGCCAGCTCCACGAAAGCGGGAGAGACATTCTCCGCCGCAAGACCCTGGTGCAACATCTGAGCCCACTCCGTCAGGGTCTGAGACACCAAAGCAGAAGCCAAAACCAGACGCACAAGCGCCCCCGAGAAGGAGTACAGAGACAGCGAAAGCGCTTCAGCTCTCCTATCGGAGGGGTCCTTAAAAGGACAGAGAATCCTCCACCGGGATAACTGTGGCCTTGTGCAAACGAGAGACCGGGGGGTCCACCACCGGCGGAGAAGACCACCCAGACACACAGGACTCCCCAAGGGGATAGCAACCGAGAAACGCTTAGGGACCGCAAAAGGACTTGGCAGGCCCCCCCCCATAAATAAAGTCATAAAAAAAGGAGAAGTAAACATTAATGCGTGTCACAACCCAGCAATGGCAGAGGAAAAGACCCCCAGGGACAGCGCAGTACCCACAGGACTGAACACCCCCACATACGACGCCAAGGGAGCAACCGCGACTGGGGAAGGGACGCAGGCGTGAAAAAAACCGATAGCATGGAAGGGCAAGCAGCCTCCAAGGGAAGCCCGCAGCCCCCAAAAGGCACAGTAGACTGCTTGTCCCTGTGGTCCCCGGGCACTAGTAGCCTCAATTGGAGCCAAAGCTGAGACCCCCGCAGGTAGAAGGAAACCCAGCAACTCACGGTCCCTGGCACAGCAGACCGGAAGAGGCAGCAAAAACGTCCTCCAGTCATGGATCATCATCAGCAGACGACCTGTGTCCCCTTGAAAATCGCCTCCACGGCGAAATAGGACCGCCCCATCCACCCGCGAACCGGAAGTGAGGTCACACAGGAAGGGCAAGCTGCCCTCGTCCAAGATGGTGGCCGCGGCATCCTGACTAGGCCGCAACAGGAGACGAGACTTCGATTTTCGGCCGCCCGCGCACGAGGGGCCGAAAACAGAACGAACATGCGGCCGCGGCACCGCAACCTCACACGTCGCGTGCCGCTCACAGCAGACCCCTCAGGACCATCCAGACCCTCCAGGGAAGGCCTCTGCCTCAGGAACACCTGCTAATGAGGAGGGTCTCGACTGGAAGGTCGAGACCCCCAGTCATACGCACCCCACAGGGACAAGCCCACAGGCCACTCCGTTGAAAAAACAGAGTTGTCGCAGCCGACCCACCGTGGCAGAGTCTGCATGCGCTCGCCGGTCGTCCAGGGAAGACTGCAAGGATCCACAAACATCCAGCCTGTCTCCCTGCCGACACTTGCTAGAAGATCCAGCGAAAAAACAGGAGAAAATCCGCAAGAATTCAAGAGAAAAAATATGAAGCTCCTCACTCCTGACGCTAGGCAAAAAACTGGAGACTTGTCAGCAAGTGGGGGGTTGGGCCACCAGCAGGGGCCGCTGCTAGGCTGTCTTGTCTTTTGTTATGTGCCTAGCGTCCTACTCCTGCAGGTGGCGATATACCCTACCATTCAGGATCTACGATCTGTTGCCCTGTGTCCTTCAATGAACGGGAGAGAAATGGGGTTTGGTTTCTATTAAGGTTTTAATATGTATATATCATATTTTTGTATATTCATTAAACTAGATTTTTTTTTTTTTTCCTAAACTTATGCAATGGTTTGCGCCTCTTTAATCCCCATGTCCTACAATGTGTATAATGATTGATAAGAAGGGAATGAAGCACTCTTCAGAATACACACGAGTCTGGGTAATATTGTGTGGATAACTTCAAAACCCCAAACTAGGAGGTGCACTGAAACAAAATTTTTAAAACCAAAAATAAAAATGTCAGGTCGAAACAGAAATGTTTTTTTTTAACCTTTTCAAATGTTTTAATTGTATTTAAGGTTTAAATTATTTTTAATAAATATTTTTTTTTACTTTACTGTGGCATGGTGCGTTGGGATTATATTCAGAATTAATGGATCTGCAGCGCACAAACACACATTGCCACAGTGCAATGGTGTTAACTGGCCCTTTAAGCATATTTTGTGGGTACAAGAGCTGTGAGGCTGTGTAGGTTTGGAAGGACACTCAAAAATGTATTCTTGGATTTAAAAATTATAGCTGTGGTTTTATTAATGTTATTTTTTTCTCACTTGTAAAGCAGTGAAGTGAAAAGCTAGAACACCTACACTTGAATGATAACAGATACATTTACTGTTTGAGTGTTTGTTTTTTCTCTTTTATCATTTGGCCACTGGTATTTTTCTTTGCATGGCTTTGTTGACATTTTGGTAATGCTCTTCTTGGGTCCCATTATGGTAACAATTTGTGTACACGAATTTAAAAAAAAAAAGGGATTAGGAATCAAATGCCTGTCTTTGTTTCCCAAGTGAACAATTATAGAATAGGAGTCACTTACGTCAGGTACTTCAGATTGCACATTCTTTTCACTCTTTTTGCGGTCATTAGGAATTTTGTTAGTTTTCTTGTCCCAGCTTTCAAGGTCAAACTCTGAAATGTCAAAAACAAATTCTTCTTCTTCTTCTTCAGCCACAACTGGAAGGTTGAAGTCAGTGATGTCCATCCTATTACATAAAAAAAAAATCCATATATGTGGTACTTCAAAAGTGCACAATAACATGTTAATTTCTACATATATTTTCTCTAACAAACTACCACTTGCCATATATGTAAGCTAACTGGTAATACACTGCCCGGCCAAATAAAGTCAAACACTTGAATATTTTGTTGGACCACCTTTAGCTTTGATTACGGCACACATATTTGCTGTGGCACCGTTTCAATAACCTTATGCAATGTCACAGTTATTTCCGTCTAGCGTTGCATTCATTTTTCACCAAGATCTTGTAGTAATGGGAATATAGTGAGGGGAGAGTCGGACCACTGCATAAAGTCTTCTGCAGTACATCCCAAAGATTCTCAAAGGGGTTAAAGTCTGGACTCTGTGGTGGGCAATCCATGTGTGAAAATTGTCTCATGCTCCCTGAACCACTCTTTCATAATTTGAGCTCAATTAATCCTGGCACTGTCATCTTGGAATATGCCCAATGTGCCATCAGGAAAAAAACAAATCCGTTGATAGAAAAACCTGGTCATTTTGTATATTCAGGTGGGCAGCTGACCTCATTTTTTTGGGCCATAACGTTGCTGAACCAAGACCTGATCAACTTAGGCAACCCCAGATCATAACACTGCCCCCACAGGTTTGAACGATAAGCATTAGGCATGATGCGTGCATCACTTAATCCACCTCTTTTGTTACCTCAAAATCATTCAAGATTTGATTCCGACCACATTTCTTTCTTGAAGGTGGTTCACCACTATCCTTGCAGGTTTTAATAATGCATTGGACAGTTCTGAATCCAATATAGGCAGTTTCAGCAATCTCCATAACCATAGGATATGTTAGGGTTAAATAACTTGTTGTCAGATAGAACATATTAATCACTGCAGTAATTATACAACGGAAGGCTCTTGCCTATTAGCGTAGCTAAATTCAGTATGGCAGTGTCTTGCGGCAGAGATAAGTCAAAGCAACATCATTTTAATCAACAAGTTGAAAGGTTGAAAATAAAATGCTGTTGCTTTGACTTATCTCCAGCACAAGACCCACAAATGCCTATATACAGTCATGGCCACAAATATTGGCATCCCTGCATTTCTGTCAGATAATGCACTACTTTGCGCAGAAAATTGTTGTAATTACAAATGTTTAGGCTTCTCATGTTTTATTTATTTAGTTTGTATTGGTATGACACAAAAAAGTGGATTCCATGCAAAACTCCAAAAATGGACTGGACAAAATTATTGGCATCTTCTCCAAATTGCAAGAAATAATTGCATTCCAAGTTTTTGTGGAAAAGCATGAACAATCTCAACGTTACAAGTCCATCTCCAGAGATCTTATGTTCCTGTGTCCACCGTGCACAACATTGTCAAGAAGTTTACAGCCCATGGCACTGTAGCTAATCTCCGTGGACGAGAGAACAATTGATCAAAGATTGCAACAAAGGATGTTCGAATGGTGGATAAAGACCCTCGATCATTGCGTCAGCTCGCACGAAAAGGGACGTCATGGTAGGAGACCCAGGAGGACCCCACTGCTGACACCGAAACAAAAAAAAAAGCCAAATTGGAGTTTGCCAAAACTTACCTGAGGAAGCCAAAATCCTTTTGGGAGAATGTGCTGTGGACAGACGAAACAAAATTACAGCTTTTTGGTAAAGCCCATCATTCTACTGTTTTCAGAAAAAGAAATAAGGCCTTTAAAGAAAAATAAATAAAGTCACTACAGTCAACCATGGTGGAGGTTCACTGATGTTTTGGGGTTGCTTTGCTGCTGCAGGCACTGGATGTCTTGACTGTGTGCATGGCATTATGAAATCTGAAGACTACCAAAGAATTCTGGGGTGCAATGTAGGGCCCAGTGTCAGAAAGTCGGGGCTCCGTCAGAGGTCATGGGTCTTACAGCAGGACAATTACCCAAAGCACACATCAAAAAGCACCCAGAAATGGTTTCAGACAAAGCTTGGAGAGTACTGGATTGGCCAGCAATGAGTCCAGATCTGAAAACCAATAGAACACCTGTGGAGAGATCTGAAAACAGAAGAGACCAGGAGCAGTTGGCGAAAGAAGAGTGGTCCAAAATTCCTGTAGAGAGGTGTAAGAAACTCATTGATGGTTACAGGAAGCGATTGATTTCAGTTATTTTTTCCAAGGGCTGTGCTACCAAATACTAATTGAGGGTGCCAGTAATTTTGTATGGAATGCGTCAGGTTTGGCTTTTTTTTCTCAACTTTTTTGTGTCAGACCAATAGGAACACAATAAATAAACATGAGAATGCCTAAACATTTGCAATTACAACAATTTTCTTAGCAAAGTGTATTATCTGACAGAAATGCAGGGGTCCACTCGCAAACATGTTCTTCATGGGGCTTCCTGCCCACTTTTATTTAAAATTCACAGAAATCTTCCCTCACAGGGGTTTCTCCAACATAAAACACAACTTCACCTTTGTCTTTCAGCAAAATAGTCTCACCAAATTCAGGTTATCACTTTAAACCTCTCCCACACAGGCTGTATCCAGCAGACTTGCCACACAGGCTGGTTCCAGGATGGAGTCCTCCTGACTTCTGGACAGACACCTCCCATGTCTTCCAGCTGGAACCCTGAATATGAACTAGCCTCCTTTTCATAAGGGCTGTGCACAGTTGCACAATCATTCGATGCTGGTCACCACTGAAGGCCGGACCCAGGAATGGAGATTTCCTCCCTTTCAGTTCTCTTACAAATCTCCCAGTTCCAGGATCCCAGTTATAATTTAGAAAACCTGGAAATAATTTATCAGCTTTCCTGGTAAAAGTATTTGTGTCCTGGAACTGCTCAGCCCCTCTGGCTGAGAGTCCTGGGTGACCATGTTGCCAAACTACACAGTGGCATTGTTTGTACACACACACACACACGCTTTTATTTTTTTTACTATATAATGAAAAAAGTACTGTACATTTTGGGGAAAAAAAGAAGTTTTCCATACGTTATGTTAAAAAACATTTATTCTTGCCCATATTTTTGGTAAAAAATAAAGCCGGGGTCACGTCAGTCAAATAGACACCAAACATGTCAAGCCTTAAAATGCGCACACCCCCAAAAAACTACCACACCAAAAATTGGCCATAGGTGACGCTTTTAGCGCTCATCAGTTTAGTGTCATCAGTGATTAATGTCCCTAAAATTATTGCTCGCACTCTGACGTTCACGGTGATATGTAACATGTGCGGCACAATTTTTTTTTAACTTTATTGACATCACAAACGGGGCTAAGAAGCTCCCTATGTGATAACCAATTTACATGACAGGTCCTCTTTATGGAGACATCAGCGGTTTCCAAGAGCCCTGTCACCTAGGGACCCCAGAGTAGCTGATGAAGCAGAGATCTGCTTCACCAACATCTGTAGCTGGGAATGACAGCTAAATGTGGAAGTGATGTAATATACATCACTTCCTACATTCGGGGACTGGAGAGGAGATCAGAGAGAGATTGTGTACTGGCTGTAAAACCGCAGCTAATACGAGCGATCCGGCATTTCTAGAGAAGCTCCCGGCTGGCTGTTTAATTACAACGGACGGCCGTGGATTTTTCGATCCCTGTCATCTCTCGCTCTCTATGATAGATATATCTCTCTCTCTCTCTCTATAGAAGTAATTCCCGTGGATTTCTCGATGAGGGTTATCAAGTGTAGGTCACAAGAGGTGACATCTATCAAAGGCCAAGCAAGTCAGATGCTCTTAACCAGAAAGTCCTGCACATTTGTATGAACTTCAGACCCATGTGTGTTCCGCAAGTTCTATTACGAAGGTGGTCCCTTGGTGGTCCCTTTGGAGAGGTTTAACACATTCTGCAATGGCCTAATAGATTAGGGTCACAGCCAACACAGGGGCAACGGCAGAACCTGCCAGAGAAAACTGATTAGGGAGGGATCCCAACTGCTGGTCAGTAGGATCTTTAGACGGTAAGCAAACCTCCACATGTTTAGTCACTGGCAGATCCAAAATTGGGTCTAGACCACCGTTTAACAAATTCCCTCTAAAAGGGAAACAGCAGAAGCTGCTGGAGTACTGAAAAACCCAAGCCTGGAGACAGCAAGATCCTCCAAATGCTAGAGAGTGTTTACTGCATCAACAAGGGCCAAAACAACCTATTGTACCTCTGAGGTGACAACTGCGCTTTTATCTAATCAAAGACAAACATACTCTTTAAAAAAAAAAATCTAAATCAAAAATGTATTCTGCAAGGGAAAATGCATACTTAGAGCCTCTGCAACCAGTATTCACGAGAAATTGGGTGAATTTGGCCACTAAGGGACATAGCCTCACTCGACAGAGCTAAGGGAAAGTCTGAGGAGTTTAATCTACTACTTATAGGGTCACTGAATTCCATATTACAGATGTCAGGACCCTCGAATGGTATAGCGCAAACGTCCCTAAAACCGTTAGGAGGGATTGAGCTTGGGTTAGCTGTAGCAGCAAGACTGTCCCCTCTGTATCTAGATACAGACATGTTGCGACCACGTGAGGGCAATGCAAATAGACTCTAGATAGAAGACAAGGTCTCAGGTACTCACAAACCCAGACAGCTAGTTGGTAGATGGCCAGAAGCAACAACATGGCCAATGGGAATAGACCCGAGTTCCACATGGCGCTGTGACAAACAGAAGCACCAGTGGGAGGAAGCTTCCTATACACTGAATTGCAGAAAAGAAAATGCAGAGCATGCACACGACACTTCACCCAGTGGAAAACATCAGCACTCTTCTGCGGTAGAACTGGTGGTAGCCAGAAGAATTTTTAAAAGGCACCCAGGAGTGCAAACAACAAGGTCGCTTCCGATGCTCAGCTCAAACAACCTACTCCACAGTCATTCAATTGAGCCTTCAGAGACAGGGCAAGCGTTGAGGCAATACCAATGACTCTGACATTGCAGCTAACTTTTACCAATACTTGAAGTCTGGAAAGTGCCACAAGTGGAAACCAGTTTCCAATGATTGTAATCCAGGCTAGCCCCCTGTGCGTCCAGTCCATTGGGGTCTCGGAACGGCGCTACAAAGTCAAGTTGAGGACAGGTTGATCTGGAAAGCGGACATGTAAAGACCAGTCCAAGCAGCGATGTAGTGAGTAATATTGACTGAAGTCAATGGAAGAAGAACCCAAAAGAATGAAGAAAAGGCAAGCAAAACTAAGTTAGACTTTTCTCTCCTACTAGAAAACTAGTAAAAAAACTGAGTCATAATAGGCAGAGGCTGGTCTACAATTTGGACTTGTCGGTGTCGAATTGTCCTTTAGAAAAGCAGTATAACCCAACTGTATCTGAATTCTGTATCCCTCAAAAGAGAAAGAAATAATCAGGTTCAGGCAACTGTATAAAAAATGGTAACTTACTGTACCTTACTGTTGCAACAATTTTTGGGGTGTGGGTGTACAAATGCCTTTACACATGTATGTTAATGCAATATAACATCAAAAACAAAAAAAACCCACACCCAACGATAATTTTACTTTTCTAAAATAGAACTATTTTAGACAGAAATAAAAATTACAAAAAAGTATGTTAGAATTTCTTCACACTTACCTTTCTATTGGAGGCTCACTATTTGCATTTTTGACTAAATGAGATGTAAAGCTATTCTTATCTTTACACAATTTATCTTTCGCTTTATTTGTTTTGTCATCTTTCAAGATGTTTCTTCTGGGAAAAAAAAAATAAAACCACATAAATATTATACTAGTAATGGAGAATACCTGAGGCCTTGTTCACACCGAACACAGAGCAGTAGCTGCTGGAACGCACCGCGATCGCTGTGAAACTTCTCCCCGCGTTTTGGGGTGGGGGGGAGCGTGGCAGTGCATTGTATTCAATGGCACCGTTTACACGCCACCCCGCAAAACTTTGCTAGAGTTGCGTTCCACTGCAAACGCAAAATAGGGCTTGCCCTATATTTTGCGTTTGCAGTTAAACGGAACGCTGGCAAAGTTTTGCCACGCGTTCGATTGCACTGCGGGTGGGGAAGTGGTGCCATTGAATACAATGCACGCCCCCTCCCGCCCCAAAACGCGGGGTGAAGTTTCACAGCGATGGCAGTGCGTTCCAGCAGCTGCCGCTCTGGAATGCACACGCTTTCGGTGTGAACAAGCCCTAAAGAAAATAAAGACATGCAGGAACACTACAATGTACAGATTTAACCCCTTAATGAAGGTTAAAAACAAAATTACAGCAAATACAGGCGTCCGATTAAGCCAGATCGGTGAAACACGCAAGAGGCGTTATACACATGGGAGTTTTGTTTCACACTATGTATTTGTTATACTAAGAAAAAGTTGCTTTAATGTATGAAGATCCATGGAAGCGTGGCTTGTTTGTAAGGAGAAGTCCCCCCAAATTAGCCTTGTATCTGTTTGAACAAGACTTTTTTAAGACGTGCTCTCGTTAGTATGTGTGCTTTCGCAGGGTTGGGGGGGACTTCAAATATTTTACATTTTATTTTACTTCATTTTATGAAACTTTTTTTTCACTGCTATCACATAGGGGGGCTAACAAGCCCCCTATGTGATAGCACATTGGAGATGACAGGTTCTCTTTAAGGTGACATTAGCGGTCTTATTAGACCCCTAGTGTCACCTTTCCACTTCAATTACTTTAGCTGGGGAATGGCTATTGCACCAGCCTGCTGTCAATCAGCAGAGAAGGGAACTGAAGGAGAACATTCTGCTTCAGGTCCTCCTTTGCTGATTCACAGCAGGCTGGTGCAATAGCCAGTCTGCTATTGGCAATTTAAAATAGCTGGCTATTGCTCCCAGCCGCTGGCTTTCTACCACCGGCTGACAAGGGGGAACGGGAGAGCAGCTGCGGAACCGGTGCACCAGTGGGGAGCAGCAGCGGATTCATGGGGGCAGCAGCGGACAAGCCGGGGAATGAAGAATCACAGACAGTCTCTCCTCCCCGCTGATTGTGAATGCAGAGATCTGTGTTCCTGCTGCTTCTGCCGACACGGGCAGGAGAGCAGCAGGAATTGAAAGGGACACAGCGGTGAGGAGAACAAGGGAGCAGAGAGGCGGCGGATTCTACCAATCGATAAGGTGAATCATTGATGACGATTCTCATTATTGATTTGTTGTTTCAGCCCTAAAACCAACCAACCTGGACCCTTGGCACAAGCTCTATCAGACAATGTGGACTTGACTTTCCAGCGGTTTGGATAGATCCTGAACCTTCAGAATCAGCACTGGAACCGACTGACTGTTTTGAGTATTTGGGTCTAGTCCTGGACATCGCGCAGGTCAGAGTGTTTCTCCCACAGGTGAAAAATTAGACTGATCTCAGGTTTCCAGGAGTAATCAGATTCTCTGCTTTTGCATTATTCCTTCACCTGATGATAGCTTCCTTCGAGACAGTCCAATTTGTCCAGTTTCACACCAGACTGCTAAAACACAACACTCTGTCATTGTGAGAGAAGTCAGTCCAGTTCCTTGACCGATTGTTTTGTTAGGCACGGAGAACCAGGTTGTCCCTAGCTTAATGGCTTAAGAACCCAGCTCTGAAAACAAGGAACTCCTACCTTTATGTCTTTTGAAAGATGTCATGATGGCTGCAAGCCAGCTGGGCTGTGGAGGGGATCTGGGCACCCTGTCAGTGCACAGGACATAGTCACCAGAGTCTCATTTATAAATAAACATCTTTGAGTATTTGTCAATTTTATTGTCTTTGCAGTACGGCACCAACCATCAGGGAGGAACCATAACTCTCGTCATGGAGTAGATCCTGTTAAGGGTAGGAACTAGGCTCCTGCCTTGTCTGCCATTTACTTCACAGGCATAGACGACTGGCTAGCAGACTTCCTCAACCACAGGTGCCTAGACCAAGAGGATTGGGCTCTACACCTGGAAATAATCCAGAACCTGTGTCACAGGTGGGGGATACCAGATGTGTACCTCCTGGGCCTCTAGGTTCAAAAATAAACTTGACAGGTTTGTCTCTTTTGAAAAGTATTCCTTCAAGTTGGAGGACATTCTAGTGATCCTCATTTTTCCAGATTGGCTTGACACCCAGGCTCTGAGAGACAGGGGCATCTCTAAATTGGGGAAATCTAGTTTCCACAAGGTCTATCATTGAATATGGAAGGCATATTACAATTGGTGTGAGTCTCATTACTGCCACCCTATGGGTTTCACTGAGGAAGGCATCCTCTCTTTCCTACAGCTGTGTCTGGAACAGCATTTGGCTCTCAGCACTATGAAGGATTACGTTTTTGCTCGGTCTGTCTTGTTTTAAAGACTGTTAAGCTGCTCGTTCCTTAGTTAAGGCCTTTGTAAGACCTATGGAGCCTCCAATGTAGCTACCTTAACTCAAGGGATCTCTATCTGGGTCTCTCAGGCACGTCGGATGCCACCAGTTGAACCAATGAAATAAATTCTTCTCTCTACTCTCACCCACAAGGTCGTATTCCTTGTACTGGTAGCCTTATTCTGCAAGAAACCCATTCCGGCTCTGCATAGGGACACAGTGGTGTTCAGGCCTAGGACCTCCTTCCTGCTCTACATAGTTTCTGCCTTTCAACAAGGACATCATTCTTCCATGCCTCTGTCCTCTAGTTCACCAAAAGTATTTCCCTCCTCTGTCTGGATGTGGTTTGGGCTGTGATAGTATGTTACGCCACTGCTTCTATTGTCATCCCAGATGGTCCCTGTAAGGGTTCACCAGCTGCTCATCTAGGTCAGTGGTTCTCAACTCATGGGTCGCGACCCCTACACAGTTTGATTGCCCGCATCGGAACGTGCGGTACTTCAATGCCGTGCGTTCCAATGCGGTGCGACTTGGGTCGCGACTTCATGACCAAGGACAAATGTGGGTCCTGAGGTTACACAGGTTGAGAACCACTGATCTAGGTGGTACGGACAGACCATCATCCAAGCTTTTGGTCAAGGATCGAGTTCCACACTTACCTGTCAAGATGCACCCAACCAGATCTGTAAGTTTGTAAGTATCAGGCAACGGTTTCATTTATTTGCCCTCTTCAGGTGCAAGATGCTTTAGGCAGCTATTTGAGCTGCAAGCAGGCAGTTCCCACTTGCCTAGTTTTTTTTTGGCGATGTTACCCACCCCCCAGTGAACTGCTTTGAGTGCCCCGAAGGTGAATGACTGTGTCCCTATAAAAACCGATGAGGATTTTTGCACTAGCAAAAAAATATATATTTCTTGGAGTCCACTGAGGGACACAGGTGCTGTCAATACTGCTCTACTACAAAACTGATGCATGCTAGTAGTAGGAGGGGTTATCCTGGGCTGGGCTACAGTTTCCCAGTGTCCAATCCTCCTGAGGGTGGCAGTAGAACTCAAAGATGAATGACTTCCTGTGTCCTTCAATGGACTGCAAGAAAACGTTTTTACACTCCCCATAGTTCTCCCTTAAATACTGCAGAAAGGCAAAAATGCTCTCTTTTGTATACGATACCTTGCCTTATTAAATTCAAATACAAAAACACACAAACGATAAAACTCCCTTAACACAAGCCTAAGGGAATGTCACCTGGGTAACTTTGCAGTTTGTTAAACAGCCCTGCAAGAATGGGAAATGTGTTTCAAAATAAGCAAGAATTTTACAGTAAAGTCAACTATAGACAATAGATGACAAAAGATTTTTTAAAAATTCCAAATATTAAATATATCTTTCACCCCACTAATAAGTCTATAAAAAATAACATGCAATTTATTTTTGCAGATAATGCTTTGGAGAATATTCTTAACAATCTAGGTGGTAACTTAGAATAAATCTTTGCGGGGGGGGAAAAAAAAAAAAAACTTACACTGTTTGGGACTGCACAGTTGATTGCTCAGAGACTGTCTCAGCAAGTTTCATCTTCAACATTTCATGCAAAACTACTGTGTTCAGAAAAAACAAAACATTATTCGTAAATGTTAATTTTCCTTACTGGTTAAGTGTTAATCAGAACTCCAGCAAAGTGTGAAAGCTTGCTATGTGGAAACTAATTTACATGTCTAGTGTGGTCATGAGTATTTTAATATTACAGTCTGTTACTGCTTGCAGATTTCACCCCTGGTATCCCGTTTTTCCCCAAATCAAATTATCAGATGTTCAAGTACAGCACTAAAGTGCACCCACACCATGTTGCTTTTAATAAGTTGTTGGAAAAAACCCCCAAAAACAAACAAACAAAAAAAAAACCTTGCAGGGGGTCACAAAAAACAACAGACAAAAAAAGGACAATTTACATCTTTGTCAAAACAAATTTACTAGCACTTGATTTCTAAAGAATATTTAGTACAAAACGAAGTGTAAGGTCCCCAAAAACGTATGCCATCTCACCCCTATATCATGAATTATAACAAGTAGCAAATTGAATGGGGCTTTTTGATATGGGAATTAGCATAAAAATAGCAGTCAATTACTAAAATGTAAGGTTTTATTTAGAGGTGCAATGAAATGAAAATTTCAAATCCGAAACAAAACCGAAATGGAAAAAAATGTCAGGCCATAACCGAAAATGTTTTATTTTTTTCTAACTTTCAAATTTTTAAAAATAATTTACCCTACCATTCAGGATCTACGATCTGTTGCCCTGTGTCCTTCAATGAACGGGAGAGAAATTTTATTTTTTATAAACTTTTTATATTTTATTTTATTATTAAACATTTTTAATTTTATTGTTGGGGGCTTCGGGTAAATATTAGAGATCTAAACAGACCCCTGATATTTCCCTTTTAAAATAGAAAAAGAGATTGAGAACACAAAGTCCTCAGTCTCTATTTCTGCAGCCCCTCTTATACATGAACAGGAATCCGCTATACTGAGTGTTCCTGTTCATTCATAACTTGTGGACATAGTATGTTTACCATGTCCACAATCATGAACAAACAGGAAGTGATGTAGATCACTCCCATTCATTCATAATTGGGGACACAGTAAACATACTCTGTCCTCAATTTCTTTTTACGATCATGGATTGCTGAGTGTTTGTACCCGCTCTCCATCCTGGATTGGCTGTCACTGGAGGCTGAGCAAGCAGTGCGGGGAGGAGATCTTGATATGACAGCTGACTCCTCACACACACTGTCGCCCTGAGCAGTGCGGGGAGGAGAGATGCCGGCCACTCACATCGCTTTCCTCCTACCGCACCGCTCTGCCTTCTGTGACAGTTTCTCTCCTCCCGCTGGGACACAGAGCAGCGCCCAGCGGGGCGGAGAGAAAGGAGAGATGCAGCGCTATCTCGGCCCCCCCAAAAAAGGCACTTTCAGCATTTTGCAAAAAGTGCAATTTTCTGCCAATATGTTTCAGCGGCCAAAATGTCGGTGCATCCCTAGTTTTGTTAAGACGTATTAAAATACCGATACAACAACATTCATTGTTACAAACATCCAAAGACCAACAATATGCTAGATCAATACATATGTCTCTAGGAGCTACTACTTGGAAAGATACAGTGATAGTCCCATGATTTAATGAGGGTCTTAATAGGATAATTGTCCTCAAATATTCACTGTAGTAGTCCAACCTTCAACGCTTCTCATATTATAGTTTCTTCAGGAAGGCGAGGAGATTTTCTAGCATATTATAACACAGTCTGTTGGTCGATAGTACATGCAAAAGGACTACTCCCACCCACATAAGAACACTCGGGTAATGTAGAGGAAAAAAGGGGAGAGATGACTCCAGGGCACATTAGTCACAATAATGATCATGAAAATCCATTTAGATAACATATTGCCCCCGACATCCAACTTCAATGGTAATAGTTAAGGTGTTCCAAAACGTGTATGGCTTCACGATCCCCTGGCAGCCATTCAAGCTGCTACATGTTAGAAGTAAAGATTATTTAGGCTTGCTATGGAAGTGTAAGGGCAAGATGTTTAATTGTACTGCTAAACGGCAGTACTGGATTTCACCACATTACTATAACCCCTGCCTTATTACATAACAGATTAATAATGCAGAACTACATCTGGCTTCTAATGAACAGATCTGTCCTATAAAACTATTCCTTTCATATTGTACAAGGCATTCTAAAGCTCTAAAATTCACTACTTCCAAGGATGCTGGTTAACCACTTGATGACCGGGGGGTTAAACCCCTTGACTGTCCAGGCCATTTTTTAGTCTTCAGCACTGCGATACTTTGACATTTATTAAGTCATGCAGCACTAGACTGAAATTAATTGTATATAATTTATTTGGGGACAAACAGAGTTTGTTTGGGTGGTATTTAATCAGCACTGTGGTTTTTATTTTTTACTATTAATAGAAAAAATCGTTTCCCTACTTTTTTATAAAAGATGGGGTCATGTCTGGTAAATAGACACCAAACTTGTCAAGCCTTAAAATTGCACGCACCTGCAAAAGACTACAATACCCAAAATTGCCCATAAATTACTATATAAAAGCTTTTACCGCTCCTCAGTTTAGTGTGATCAGCGATTGATGGCCCTAGAATTATTACTCGCACTCCGAAGTTTGCGGTGATATGTAGCATGTACGGTGCAACCATCGTTTTTGCTCGTAGGCGCACCCAACGCCTATTTACGTTTGTATGTGTGTAAACGTGGGGATTAAAAAAAAAAATTGTGTTTTTCCCAATTTTTCTATGTGACTTTACTTTTTCTTTTTTACACTTAATGTTATTGCTTTTAGATTGTAAGTCCTCACTGGTAGGGCCCACCTTACCATCTTGTCTGGTAATGTCTTCTTTATATTGTAAAGCGCTGTGCAAACTGTTGGCGCTATATAAATCCTGTATAATAATAATAATAAATTGCTATCACATAGGGGGGTGACAATTAGCTAATTGAGCTAATTAAACAAAGCAACTTGCAGAACAAATACAAAAAAAGCACTTATTTCCTTAACTATCAAGATCGAATTTTAAATATATGCACCAAGATAAACGTGGCTTGTCTGCTTCTCACTCACCTCATAGTTCTAGCCGACCTGTGACAATGAGACTGTCACAGGTCGGCTCAGTATATTGGGAGGCGAGCGAACATATACCGGTGTTCGCTCACCTCTTGATCCTGTCATGGCTCTCTGCTGTGACAGGGGAGGGGCTGGATTCCCCCCTCCCTGCCAGCGCTGACTGGTGGAACGGACAGGGGAGGGTACAGCTGGCTCTGCCTCTAGATAGGCAGAGCCAGCTGTCACTCACGCAGCTGGGCGGATCTCAACATCGATGTCGGGATCCGCTGCGGCGTCTCAGTATACCGTGAGCTGTAGCTCGCGGTATACTGAGCTGAGGGTAACGGGAAGATGCTAGTTTGTGTCCTCCAGTTACCCTAAGGAGAACTATGGGGAAAAGCCCTGACACCATAGTTCTCCTTTAAGACATTTCAAAAAGGTACTTGCAGGCACCACCAGATCCCTAAACTCCAGGAGGTCGAGTCATTTTTATAAACTGTTTATTAAATCAGGTTATGGACATGATTCATTGCATGGCATATCTGTACAGGAGGCAAAATATTTTCTTGAGCAGAACAATAAAAGGAAAGTCTTTAACAAAGACAGACTCATTTGAATCATTTACATACAGTCAGGTAAACTTTAAGTGGGGTTTCATCTGTAACTTACCACTACCGGATTTTATTCCTTCTGCTTTAGATTTATAATTTCTTGGAATCTTTATCCTTTCACGGTCGGCACCCGAAATCTGATCAAAATGTTCGTCTTCAACTGTCTCTAAGGCGCTTTTCAAATGTCTTGACTGTTCGCTGTTTAAAAGAAACCAAAGCATAAAATTTCACTATTAGCACTTTAAAGTGTAGAGGGCTAATAAAGCTCAAGTACTAATTTCCCTATGTAAAAACTACCAACAATAAGAACTCTAAGGCCCCGTTCACACTGAGCAATTTAGCGCGCGATATCGCTCTCCAATGCATGGCAATGGGGCTCTGTTCGTCGCTGTCGCGGGTCGTGCGTCGCTACAGCCGGACCCTTTTTGGAGCGGATTTTGCCACGATTCTAGCTTGCTCAATGCAAGCATTTGCGCGATATTGCGTGACAAGCGCGCAAAATGCAAATCGTGCGACAAACGGGCGATTTGCGAATCGCTCAGTGTGAATGGGGCCTGAAGCATTCCCTAATAATTTACAGCCATAGATGAGTATCTAAACCATTTCACAAACCTAAAAAATTATATTGCTACAAAATAAACTTACATCTTGGAATAAACAGGTGACTGTGTTTGAACGGCCTTGGCTTTAACTGGAAACTTCGGACTTCCGCAAGCAGCTAATACAGATTCAGGGATAAACATATTAATAGTCGCATTTTGAAAGATTAATACTTCAAATAACAGATTAACTGAAACTAATTACCACAAAATAAATAAATATCAATATACCAGGAAATTAAAGAGTAGAACATAAGTGATTGTTCAGTTAATTTTCCCATATCTTTAAAAGAAAAACAAAAAACACCTTTAGAAATGTTTAGTAATGACAATCTACAAACACATACTTCTAGATAATTGCCGGCTTTGTATTCTTTGCACGCCTTATTTCTCTTTTCTTTCCCAGTCATCTGACATATTAACTAAGGGCAGGTTACTAGCTCTCCTTTTACTTTTAAATTTTTGGCACATGTGCCTTGACATGTGACCATGCACATCCCAGGAAAATGCCTTGCCCTGGGATCTCGTGAGATTACAGATTAAATTTCCCAATGTTCAGCTGATGACAAAGCAATCCCACTGTGCATTGTGTTGGCAAACTGAAGTTATTTGCACCTTTCAAAGCAGGAAGTGAATGCTGTGCAACTGTATTTTAAAATCACAGCATTTTAAACCTGACATAGCTATGTTACTGTATTTGTTTTATAAATCTTTATTTAACATTTTACATAGTACAAAAAACAACCCCATGCATTAAACAACAAATAAACCAAATGTCCTGAATAAAAAACAAAATCTCACACACACACATACACTATTTGTGTTCTTACAAGTTGCAATCCATTTTTCATAATTACATTAACCTGATGGATCACTCTAGAACGGACCACATAACTTCCCCAAAATGTTGTAATTAACCTTTTTGCAGCATTAAGGAAGTGAGGCAAGGATGTGGATTTGTATTTAGCTATAAGAAAGGCACTAAATGGAACAAAATAGTAGAAGGGGTAAATGGTAAGGTTTCACCCAAAATGAACTGAATGTGTTATTTTATATCCTGCCTAATCGGTTTTAACTTCAGGCAGTCCCACCAAACTGGTAAGCCTGCACTTTCCCACACATGGTGCTCTATAATGTATTGTTGGGATAGTGGGACTTGTATTCCTCTATAGCTGATGGTAGATTCTGCTGTACTGTATATTATACAGCACAATGTACCATCAGCTATAGAGGAATACAAATCCCAGCAATACATTGTACACTGTATGTATAATGTATTGCTGGGATTTGTTTTATTCCTATATAGCTTGTTGTATTCTGCATTGCGCTGTATAGAGGACTACAAAACCCCGCAATAGTACATTATAGCTGGAGGTATTCTGCATTGCGCTGTATAGAGGACTACAAAACCCCGCAATAGTACATTATACAGCGCAATGCAGAATACCTCCAGCTATAATGTACTATTGCTGGGATTTGTTGTACTCTATAGCTGGTGGTATTCCGCATTGCGCTGTATAGAGGACTACAAAACCCCGCAATAGTACATTATACAGCGCAATGCAGAATACCTCCAGCTATAATGTACTATTGCTGGGATTTGTTGTACTCTATAGCTGGTGGTATTCTGCATTGTGCTGTATAATGTACTATTGCTGGGTTTTGTAGTCCTCTAGTCGATGCCATTCTTCATCATTGCTGTATAATTTTACACTTTTCATTTCACTATATTGCACACCACACTTTTTTTTTCAATACAAACTAGTAGTCCCATAGCTGGAGCCATTTTTTAAAATGTATTTTATTTTTTGTTGCCAGAAAAAAATCAGCACATACAATAAGCAAATTCCCTGACATAAATTTACACAATCGAACATCTCCATCTACCGCCCAAGTCTGAAAATATGATAGGTGTTCAACTAGTAAAAATCACCAATTGGCGTCAAAGGAGATTTGTTTGGAACTAAATGTTCATTTTTAACAACTGTATCCCACACCTTCAAAGTATGTATAGTAAGAGGAGATGTTGAAGCAGCTAAACCTCTATGGATAGGCAACAACCAACCAATGTGCATGGGCTATAGCTCTATCAGCCATATATTTTTCTAACAAAATCCACCGCTTATCCCTTACACGATACTGCCAATCCAAAATCCTCTGTAAACGCAATAGCTTTATGGTAAAGAAAGACATCTGGTACCCCTAGACCACCATTGTATTTAGTGCGTCTCAAAATATTATAAAAAAAAGATAGCCGAGGCCTTCTATTATTCCACACAAATCATAGAAAGTGAATGGGTAGTTGGCGGAAAAAAGTGGTAATTTAAACGGAATTGACTGTAAGAGGAATAAAATCCTTGGTAAAACATTCCATTTTCAGGATCTTTATATGACCTAGCCAAGTTTAGCCAACACTAAATCAAAATTTGCACGGTGTTGGGGGCATAGAGAGTCCATATGACCTTTGACAAATAAGTAACGTCCATTCTTGTCTACACATTGGTCCTCAGTAAAAAAAAGGACAGCCCCTTCGATTCTTCGATTTAGAGGACGTAGAAGAACTGATACCATTGTGAACACAAATAAAGAGGGAGTTTAGGTATTGAATCACTTACAAAATGAGTTTCTTGAATAAAAAAAAAATAACCTGTGCCCTAAGGCAGGGCTCAAAATTTCCACTCGCACCCTCGCAATTGGCAAGTGAAAATTGTGTATAGGCGAGCAGAAATTAATTGGGGGAGGTCGCCGCCGCCGGCAGGACGAGGGGGTAATCATCAGCAGCGGCGATCACATGTTCAGCTCTCCCCCTTCTCTTCGGTTGCTCTATAGCTGCAGCAGCCGAAGAGGAGAAGAAAAGGGAGAATGTTCAGCTGGCTGTCCGTCATCTGCAGTCTTCCCCCCAGCCTATGGCAGCTAACGTAGGCGGAGGAAGATTGCAGAGCTCCAATTGGCTGGCTGGCAGGACAGCATGGGACCTGAAGGGAGGCTTCACGTCGGACAGATCGCTGTACGATAAATCGTCAGATGTACGATAATCGGCAGGTGCGATATGGGCAGCGTGCGACCTTTTCCACTGTAAGGTTGCACGACATTCGACTTCCGAGCACCCTTGAAAACCTGCCGAAAATGGTACAATTTTCGGTGGGTTGGTGGCGTGGTTGGGAGACGAATGCCACACGGGCCTGTGTGCGCAAGCGCACACTGCCCGCTCAGCACTGCAATCATCGGGGAGGGCTTGCGATGATTGCAAGTACGATCTGCCAGTCCAAGATGGGCAGATCGTACGAAAATTGTAATCACATTACACCCATCGCAAAAAGAAAGTTGTGTGATGGTTGTAAGGTGTATGGGCAGCTTTACACTGCTGACCCCTGCACTCCGAGTTACATTACTGACCTCTGTACTGCTGACCTTTGTATTGTGCGTCACACCGCTGGCCTCTGGACTCCGCGTTGTTACTGATCTCTGTACATTGCGTCACACCACTGACTTGGCGGAGTTAAGTCCTGGGCAGGGTAAGGGTTAGGCGGGGCAACTGGTGGCGAGTAACTTTTAAGGCATGACTAGTAGCTCAGGACTTAAAATTTTGAGCCCTGCCCTAGGGTACTTAAGTTCCATCCACAATTTGCTATCTTTGCATGGGGATCGAAGGCCATGTACATCCGGTATTATTTTTAAATGAAACATATTTCCTTAGATAGCAGAAAGAAGAACCAGTTACAACACTAGACCATCAGCCATCGCAATCTCTCCTCCCCATACTAACAGTCCTCCACTTATCAAATTTATTAAGATCCTCAGGAAATAAAGTAACATAAATAACAACAACAAAAAAACACTATACAAACCACCCTTGTAC
>NW_017306689.1:338767-341082 GCF_000935625.1 Nanorana parkeri | reverse complement strand
CATTGTGTGAACATGGGGGAGCAAATACCAATTGAATACAGATTTTAAGATCTCATCTTCATCAGCCATTCAGATAGACAACATAGATGATAACAATGACGCTGTCAACCCCAACATATCACTTGCGATATCTAGATGATTTTTAACCCAAACTACTGCCCCTCCCACATCCCATTTAGACCTGTTGGAGGATATGATCACCAAAGAAAAAAAGGGGAGGTTAACCCGTTAAAAGGTAAGGAGTCAAAAGCGGTCAACTAAGGGATCCGGACAAACAGCTGGTATGCAAAAAAGTTAAATTTATTTGAAAATTCATAGAAACAACATGTAATAAAGATATCACCTTCAAACCATCTCTCACCATTAAAAAACTCTTAGGTTACAGACATACATAAATATTTGCGGATCGATCCTCATAAATAATTTACCCTAAAAACCCTCTGATACAAAGAGAAAGTATTAAGTGCTTCTGCCTGTTATCTTCCTATTGGACTCCCTGTGGAACAACCCCGTATGTGCACTGTTAACCAGTAAGGACGTCTCATTCTCAGTTTACAGAGTGTGTTAAGCCCCGTAATATGGGAGGGGCGAAACGCGTCGACAGATGGTGATCAGACGAAAATACATCATCCTCTAGACGGATCTCTTACCTCAAACCCTTTACTTTTTGAAAAAAACAACCCCGAAGATATTCGAAATAAAGTCTACGACTGCCTGTCTAAGGATCTGTTTATTCCCTCCTTGAGATTGAGGAGAATCTCGGAGTGTCATTGGACAATAATCGGTTTCCAACTCTATTTCTGGAGACGAATTTTCCAAACCGATAGACTCCTCAAAGAAATGGATTCCATGCAAAACTCCAAAAATGGACTGGACAAAATTATTGGCATCTTCTCCAAATTGCAAGAAATAATTGCATTCCAAGTTTTTCTTTGATGATTGTTTGGTCACGGATCGGTCTAAATAAGCAAACATGCAAACCTGAATTAGGGCGTATAATTAGTCGGATCTCCAGGTAGGAACACCAATCTCTTTTTCCTAAAAAGGATATGATCACCACTCTTCCTGAACTCACACCCCACCTCCCATCCACACTAGTCTATCTATTTACCCTTTCATCTTACCCAGTCTACACCCCCCCAACCCCTAAGCATTACATATTTAAATATACACTTTCAATAGGTTGGTACTCTTTTCCTCTTGCTTCCTTCATTCCCAATTTTACACTTAGTGTGGATGTAATACTTATAGGAGAGCTATAGGGTCAGTGTTTTTCTCCATAGTTCTCTTTAGGGTCACGGGAGGACATATACCTACTTCCTCCCGTTGACCCAAAACTCATTGCCCGCGATAAACTGAGACCGCCACAGCCGGGACGGATCCCGACAACACTGTTGCGATCCATCCAGCTGCGCGAGTGACAGCTGGCTCTGCCTATCTAGTTACCTTAAAGAGAACTATGGCAAAAAAATAATTCTCTATTATCTTTTAAACATAGCACATGCATGCATACTTGAAAATCTGAGTTACCTTTTGCTTTATCTACATTTTATGTAGATAACATAAAGAGTGAACTCCTACCACTGTCCCCCTGTAAATCCCTTGACACGTCCCACTGGCTTCCTGAGCTCTCCATGCACGTCCAGAGACGTTCCATTACCTATTATTCATCTATCCGGTTGGGCCACGGACCATAGGTCACCGCTGCCGCCCTCGGCGCTCTGCCGCCCCGAGGCCGGGCCTCGGTGGCCTTGTGGGAAATCCGGGCCTGTGGCCACTGGAACATCTGTGGTCGGTATTCACAAAGTATTTGGTGACTTTGGCTACAAAGTCTTTCGTAACTGCAGTAAAGGCCGACGGCCTCAAGAGATGAAGCTAAAGGAGACTCCAATTAGGAAAAAACTATAATTATAGGGTCACTGGATTCCAGATGGCAGTTGTCTGTGCCCACAAAGAGTGACAGAGTAATACCCCTAGAACTGTGAGGAGCCAGGGTCACCAGCTGCATATATATATTTTACACATACACACTTCAACTGCTTGGCAGTAATCCAACTCAAGGTAAGAGGCAAGGAATCTGGTGGCTCATCAGGACCAAAAGGCCAGGGGTAATCAAAAGGCATTGTAGACAAGCAGTGGGAAAAGATTGGTTAATAATCGGCTAACTAATCGATTATGAAAATAATCGTTAGCTGCAGCCCTAGACGATATATCCCCTACTGTAAATGGCGTAACACAGAGCGCAGTGCACAATATTCAACCCAGCAGATGAGGCCGGCACTCAGCGCTAACCCTTTTCGCTTTAGTTTTTGAAA
>NW_017306689.1:331125-338574 GCF_000935625.1 Nanorana parkeri | reverse complement strand
AGGGGGGGGGGGGGAAATGAGGTAGTGCCCAATGCTTAGCCCACTCAGCCTACTAAACAAAGTGAGTCTTCAGAGACAGGCCAAGAGTTGAGGTAATGCCAATGGCTATAGACCAAGAAAGTGTACCACGGCAAACTTTTACCAGCACAAGGTCTGAAGAGTGCCACCAGAGGAAGGCAATGCCTGAAGGTCACTTCCAGTACAGCTCCACCATATCCAGCCCAGTAGGGTGCCAGTATGGCACTCAAAAGCTAACAGAGGAAAGGCTGATCTGGATAGCTGCCATGCAGGGACCAGCTCAAGCAGTGATGTAGTAAGGAATTTTGATGGGAGAAGAATAATAAAGAAAAATTAAAAAAAAGGTAAGCAAAAATTGGTTAGACTTTTCTCAGCAGAGATTCATAAACTACTTCCATCCTCCTAGAACACCAGTAAAAACAAAACAAAAAAACTAAGGCATGCTGGGCAGAGTAGGGGTTAGTCCGAACTGGTCTACAGATTTGTTTGCCAGTGTCCAAGACTCCTTTAGGTGGCAGTATAAATCAACAGTATACAACTTCCTGCATCCTTAATAGACGAGAAAAAAAGGGCATAGGTAAATATTACACAAACAATTTAAAAAAATTGTACACAGTGAAAATATACACCAAAGTTTCTCTTCGTCTTTGTATCTTACCAGTTGATGGTATGCACTTAGTTTCTTTAATTTTTTCACTGGTTAAAATGTTTTGACTTTCATCAGTGGTGCTCCATCTTTTCACATTAGAATAGTTTTCCTTCCTTGTGGGTTGGTTGCTTCAAGGAAAGAAAAGCAATTATTTGCAGAAGGATTTAAGGAGTTATGACCGTTTTTCCATAAACTTGATATGTAATAGCTTTAATAACACCATTTCATAATAGTTTACATAACTCTTGCCAATGCCCAAGCTGCAAATTGCCATTTCATTTATTCACGTCAACACCTTTCAGGATATGGTAAAGGATGTAAGCAATTTTACAGTTTAATGTATGTTTTATACTGGATAAATATCGATATGTTTATAACAATCATTCAGAAAATAATAATAAAAGACATACCCCGTGCTCAAACAAAAAGGTGATTGTCTTGAAGGAACCTCATAAGCTTTACTTTGCAGTTTTTGATTCCCACAGGTACCTGCATATTAGCCATGAAGAAAAACATTAAAACCTACAATAAAATCTGCATTTTTTAAATTAAACGTTCCTTTTTAACCCAACTGACAGTGTTGACAGGACCCAACAGGACTGCACTACCGAAAGCAAACTCAGCAAAGTCAATTGAAGGATTTTTTGTTTACTTGCATACAGCTATGCTACCGAGCTATGAAAGCATGTGGTAATTTTAGCTCAGCTCCAACAAAAGGTTTATGCAATAATGCATATATCCACTCTGCACATGAATAGCAAGAGAAATACACAAATTACCTGCAAGTAAAAAAAAGCAGTCATTTTACTAGCTATTGAAAAAAAAACAAAATTACTGAAGCATTTTTTAAACTGAGCTGTACCCTGGGGCCAAGCTGAAGAAGTATGTAAATTTTATACAGACGACAACCTTCCACCAACTTAACCAAGATTTCATCTTTTACTCACTGCTGGATGCTGTTGATCTGGTCTCTTTTGAGGTTCCAACTGATGATCTTTTATTTGCGAAAGAGAAACTCATATTTATACTTTTTTCCCCTTCTATTATAAATTCATCTTCTCTGAGGGGGAAAAAAAAAAAGGATAAGCTTTTAACTCGTCAGTATTATTGAAGGGTTTTGGTAAAGGATAAATGCCCTTTAACACCCCACAACATTATAATCACTTAAAATCTCCCAAAGACACACTTTTATTTTTTTTAATTATGATGGTATTTATAAAGCGCCAACCATTTTCTCTGCTTCATCAGCTTCTTTGGGGTCCCTAGGGGTCCCTTCTGAAAAGACCCCTGATGGCTCCATAAAGAGTACCTGTCACATTATATTTGCTATTACATAGGGGGATTTTTAGCCCCCTATGTGATAGCAACAAAGCTGAGTGTAAAAAAAAATTAAAATTAAAAAGTAGCAGATAAAAAAATGAAGAAAAAAAAAAAAAACACAAACACGCGTCGGATGCGCCTACGGGAAAAAAAAAATCGCGCCACACATTACATATGGTCGCAAGCGTCGTAGTGAGAGCTATAATTCTAGGCCCATCAATCACTGTAAGCACTAAACTGATGAGCAGTAAAAGCGTTTAAAGTGTCACCTATGGGACATTTTGGTTATTGCAGTTTCACGGATGCACACAATTTTAAGGCTTGACATGGGTGGTATCTATTTACCCAGTTTGGCCCTATCTTTAATATTTTACCAAAAAAAATGGGTATTCTATTCCGTTTCTGTGCAATAAATTTAATTTAAGTATATTTTAGCCGAAAAAATAATTGTTTGATAAAACATTTGCGCAAATATCGTGCGACATCAAAAATTGCAACTAGCATATTTTTATTCTACAGGGTCTCTGCTTTCAGAAAGCATATCATTGTTTGGGGGTATAAAGCTTTTTTCTAGCCAATTAAGATTTTATCATGTGTGTGCAAATGAAAGAAATTGATCTGGGCAGTAAGTGGTTAAGACAGAGGAGTCATCGCTGGATCGGAGACCGGCACCAGCTCTGGAGGGACAGTTGAAAGCTACAGGAAAGAAGATGATGATCGGACCAACAGGCATCATTTAAGGTAAGCCCTTACACCAACATTGGGGGGGGGGATTTTATCCTTTAATGTCACTTTCATTTTAATGCCCCCCAAAACACAACATAATACCCATTTTTTGTAATATATAAAAGATAAAGTTACGACAATTAAATAGATACCCAAAATGCCAAAGTAAAAAATTGTGCGCGTCTGTGAAACATCAACAAAATACATTAACCCAAATTGTCCATAGGTAAGACTTTAAAAGCCCATACAGGTCATCAGTTTAGAAATATCCATTAATATTGGCCCTAGAATTAATGTTCTTTTAACGTGTAAAGAGATTGTTGTTCTAGTACGTAGACACACCGACGAAGGTTTACTTTACTATGTGCACACTTTCGGGGGGCCTTTAACCACTTGCCGTCCGCCCGTTGTAAAAAAACGGACGGACGGCACTGCTGCATTGGCGGGTTTCTGCTTGCGCGCGCCCCCTTGCGGGCACGCACGGGCAGAAAAGACCCGATCAATGCAAACACCCGTTACCGGGTGTTTCACATATAGACGATCGGCGGCTACATAGCCCGCCAATCGTCTATATGTGCTTGTTTTTTAGCTCTATCTGTCCCCAAAAAAGGGTATAAAATTCATTTCAGTACAGCGTTGCATGACGGAATAAATGTCAGTCAAAGTACCGCAGCGCTGAATACTGAAAAATGGCCTGGATGGGAAGGGGGTTTAACGCCGCGGATGTCAACTGGTTAATTGTTTAGTTTTTTTATTTATTTTACTTTTGTTTTTTATAGATATTTTATTTACCCAACGTAATTGCCATCACATAAAGGGGGCTCACAAGGCCCATATGTGATAGCATAGTAGTGGTGACATTAAGGGTCTGCATTCATCAGACAGCTGATGGACCGAAGTGGAACATATGTTTGCTGCTCTCCTTTCCTACTTGTTGCATCTGTGATGCTGGAGCAGGGGCAGTGGAGCCCCTGCTCCAGGACGCACAGCGGGAGGTCGCACTGCACCAACCCCTTGAAGCAGCTTAGCCGCCAGAATCACTTCCAGTGTAAAGCCGTCAGCAGTACACATATATATATATAGCCGACAGGAGTCCGTTTATAGGGGCCCGCTGCCAGGAACATATGAAATTTGTTGATGGCAGCGAAAGAGGTTAGGCAATGCAGGTATATCATGGCTGATGGGAGGAGCCAGCAGAGTGGTGTACATAGATTCCTGAAAATATCAATACACCCTGCCTCAGTACAAGAGCTATCAGCCCTAATGGAAGCAGTGGGTAGTTACTTGGGAGGAGTTATGCAAATATCAAAATGTCTTGATGGGTGGAGGTCAATTTAAAGGTGTGATGCGGAACCTACATCATCGAAGGAACTGAAATCCAATAAATAAAAAGGGGCAGGCATGGACGGCAAGGGAGGAAAGGACTAGAAGATTCTGGACATCCTCCACCCAGGAAATGAGGCAGACACTATCTGACTTGCTACAGCTCCTAAGCTCACAGAGAGCAGCGAAATTAGAATAAGCAATTCAAATACAAGCAAGACTGAGCAAGACTAACGTTAAGGTTGGAGTTAAGCCTAAAGGAGAACTATGGGGTCAGGGCCTTTTAAATACAGAAGCTATGAAGAGGTTAAGTTGTCCAGGGGGTTAGCATTAATGGATGTGATGTTCTGAATGACAGTGTAGCCTGTCACACCTAACCCTTCAACACTGTGCATACTTAAAAGTCCCATAGTAATTCATGATTAGGTATTTGAGAACTTGAAATTTACTAGTAAACAGGTATATATCAAAATGCATGTGTATATATATATATATAAGATTTATATTATTATTACATAGTATTTATATAGCGCCAACAGTTTGTGCAGCGCTTTACAATATAAGGAAGACATTACAATAGAATTCAAGACAAGATGTATATACATATACATACACACATATACGTACTCTTCAGACACACATGGTGCAGCTGTTGGATTGGATCTTGCACTGGATCTTGCATCAATCTTGTTGCCATCAAAAGTTATACATTTAGGCATTTGCTTTGGTTGAACATCTGCTGGGCCTTTTTCCGATCTGCTAACAAAGACACTTTCAAAACCCTCTTTGTCTTTTAATACAGCATCACTGAAACGCAACCTGTATGTGAATAAAGACAGTATTTCATTTAAATGTTTTAGATAGAATATTAACAATTTACATCACGATATGTCAAGACATGTTCCAGCCATTTCTATAGCTGCAAGCAAGCTGAAAACACATATGTATATTGTTGTTATATTACAAGAAATTTGGAAGATCATATCACCCAAATTCCCACTTCAGTGACCAATACAAAGCCAAAAAGATGCTTCCCCAATGGATTATAAACATATAATAAACAGATAAATTGAAGTCTTTTTCACCATGGTGTCATGGCTACACATAGCACTTGAGGAAAATGAGGCCCTGGGGAGTCCCAAAGAGATTAGGAGCCAGCAAGTGAAAAAAGCTGCTGGACTAAACCTAAGACTGAAATATCAGCTCTCAGGAGTATTTGACACGAAGAATTAGATCTAACTAAAGTAGGCACATAAGATATTCAATATATAACATGAGAACTACTAGAATCTTTCCTCAAGTGAAAAAAAAAAAAAGGACTACTTATAGTGCAGATTGGTATTATTTGGTCATGTCATAGTTGCATGGGTCTAAAAGAGAAGAAATCTCAGTTGTGCTGCAATTAAATCTTTTTTTTTTCTGTATGAGCTGTGCCAACAGACATCATCTTCTACGCTTATGATTAAGGTGGACCTTTTCCCATATCTTTAAAATAACAACAAACACACCTTTAGCAATGTTTAGTAATGACAATCTACAAAACACATACTTTTAGATCAGCGGTGGCGAACCTGTGGCACGTGTGCCACAGAGGGCACGCAGAGACCCGTCTGGTGGCACGCGAGCCTCGGTCCCGGTTACAGTGACCCGCACACTCCAGGTGCAGGTCACTGTAAAGTCATGTTAAGTTTCTAAAGAGGGCCGCTGCGAATCGTGGCGGCCATCTTTACACCTGGCAGGTGCTCAGATTCTGGGGGTCGGAGCCGCTATCATCAGCAGCACGCCGAGCGGTGAGGAGAGAGAGCCGCTCGGCCTGGATCTGACAGCCGGCGGCTCTCTCCTCACCGCACATGCTGCTGTGACAACGGCTCCGTCCTCCGACTCCCCAAACCCCTGCTGCCTCTGCCAAGGAAATCAGCGGAGATTCAGAGGAGAAGCTGAGCCCCCCAGAGGATCGGTACATATCAGTGATATGTACCGGTCCTCTGTGCAGGACAAACACTAGAGCGATCAGCTGATCTCTCCAGTGTTTGTAAATAACTGGGGACACATAGTACTATGTGTCCCCAGTTATGAATGAACAGAACGTGATTTACATCACTTCTTGTTCATTCATGAGTTTCCCAATGGGGAGAAGCACTCAGTTCAGAGGCTCCTCCCCATTCAGAAACTGCTTGATAGTAAATATTTTCTTAATGAATGGGAAGCCTCTGTGCTTTCCATTCATTTAGAACAGAGGCTGCAAAAAAAAAAAAAGATTGAGGACTTTGTGTCCTCAATTTCTTTTCTATTTTAAAAAGGAAATATCAGGGGGCTGTTTAGACCTCTAATATTTCCTGAAGAACCCCCCCATGAGTAAAAAAAAAAAAATGAAACTAAAAATATTTTTTTTGATGTGTGTGTTTTAATGTCTGTGTTTCATTATGTGTGCGATGTGTGTGTGTGTGTGTGTTTTTAATGTGTGTGATATCTATGTATGTGTGGTTTCTTTTTATAATGAGTGTGTGATGTGTGTTTTATTGAGTGTATAAATGTTTGAATATGTGTTTCCCTATTTTGCCTAAGGCAGTGATGTTGAATGATTTTAAAGCCCAGCGCCCAAACTGCAATACAATACTATACTTATTATCAGCGCTGGCACTTTGAGATAAATAAATTGATTTTGCGTCGCAGTTTGGGCTTATTTCTCTTTTCTTCCCCAGTCTTCTGACAGTGGTTACTAAGGGCAGATTACTAGCTCTCCTATTACTTCCTGGATTTCTAACATGTGACCATGCACATCCTCTCAGGGGAGGAAAATGCCTTTCCCTGAGATCACAGATGAGATTTCCCAGCAATGCTCTGCTGATGACAAGGCAATCCAAGTGTGCACTGCGTTGGCAAACTGAAGTCCTTTCGTCCGTTCAAAGCAGGAAGAGAATCCTCTGCAGTTGTATTTCAAAATCACAGCATTTTACACCCGACATGTCTGTGTTATTATTAATCATCACACATAGGAGGGATGTATTGGTAGAATTTGATTTTTTCAAGCACTATTGTATGCAAATGACATCAAGGCACTAGCTGGGACCCAATGGTCGTGCCTTTAACATTGAGAACTATGGGGTTAAGTCTTTTCCTCATAGTTCTCCTCAGGGTAACGGGAGGACACAAACTAGCGTCCTCCTGTCACCCTAGGCTCAGTATAATGCGAGCTGTAGCTCGCGGTATACTAAGACGCCGTAGTATACCGCGAGCAGCTGCTCGCGGTATACGGAGACGCTGAAGCTGACAAATTGTGCCGGGATCCGCCCAGCTGCGTGACTGACAGCTGGCTTTGCCTATCTAGAGGCAGAGCCAGCTGTACCCGCCCCCTCCCCGTCCGGCCAGTCAGCGTTGGCGGATCAGGAGAGGGGAATCCAGCCCCTCCCCTG
>NW_017306689.1:326005-330986 GCF_000935625.1 Nanorana parkeri | reverse complement strand
CGAGCGGCAGAGGATCGGTACATATCAGTGATATGTACCGGTCCTCTGTGCAGGACAAACACTAGAGCGATCAGCTGATCTCTTCAGTGTTTGTAAATAACTGGGGACACATAGTACTATGTGTCCCCAGTTATGAATGAACAGAACGTGATTTACATCACTTCTTGTTCATTCATGAGTTTCCCAATGGGGAGAAGCACTCAGTTCAGAGGCTCCTCCCCATTCAGAAACTGCTTGATAGTAAATATTTTCTTAATGAATGGGAAGCCTCTGTGCTTTCCATTCATTTAGAACAGAGGCTGCAAAAAAAAAAAAAGATTGAGGACTTTGTGTCCTCAATTTCTTTTCTATTTTAAAAAGGAAATATCAGGGGGCTGTTTAGACCTCTAATATTTCCTGAAGAACCCCCCCATGAGTAAAAAAAAAAAAATGAAACTAAAAATATTTTTTTTGATGTGTGTGTTTTAATGTCTGTGTTTCATTATGTGTGCGATGTGTGTGTGTGTGTGTGTTTTTAATGTGTGTGATATCTATGTATGTGTGGTTTCTTTTTATAATGAGTGTGTGATGTGTGTTTTATTGAGTGTATAAATGTTTGAATATGTGTTTCCCTATTTTGCCTAAGGCAGTGATGTTGAATGATTTTAAAGCCCAGCGCCCAAACTGCAATACAATACTATACTTATTATCAGCGCTGGCACTTTGAGATAAATAAATTGATTTTGCGTCGCAGTTTGGGCTTATTTCTCTTTTCTTCCCCAGTCTTCTGACAGTGGTTACTAAGGGCAGATTACTAGCTCTCCTATTACTTCCTGGATTTCTAACATGTGACCATGCACATCCTCTCAGGGGAGGAAAATGCCTTTCCCTGAGATCACAGATGAGATTTCCCAGCAATGCTCTGCTGATGACAAGGCAATCCAAGTGTGCACTGCGTTGGCAAACTGAAGTCCTTTCGTCCGTTCAAAGCAGGAAGAGAATCCTCTGCAGTTGTATTTCAAAATCACAGCATTTTACACCCGACATGTCTGTGTTATTATTAATCATCACACATAGGAGGGATGTATTGGTAGAATTTGATTTTTTCAAGCACTATTGTATGCAAATGACATCAAGGCACTAGCTGGGACCCAATGGTCGTGCCTTTAACATTGAGAACTATGGGGTTAAGTCTTTTCCTCATAGTTCTCCTCAGGGTAACGGGAGGACACAAACTAGCGTCCTCCTGTCACCCTAGGCTCAGTATAATGCGAGCTGTAGCTCGCGGTATACTAAGACGCCGTAGTATACCGCGAGCAGCTGCTCGCGGTATACGGAGACGCTGAAGCTGACAAATTGTGCCGGGATCCGCCCAGCTGCGTGACTGACAGCTGGCTTTGCCTATCTAGAGGCAGAGCCAGCTGTACCCGCCCCCTCCCCGTCCGGCCAGTCAGCGTTGGCGGATCAGGAGAGGGGAATCCAGCCCCTCCCCTGTCACGGCAGAGACGGGATAGGATTGAGAGGTGAGCGAACGCCGGTATGTGTTCGCTCACCTCCCGATCTACTGAACCGACCTGTGACGGTCTCATTGTCACATGTTGGCTAGAACTATGAGGTGAGTGAAAAGCACTCACCTCATAGTTCTCCTTTAATAAAGCCTGTGCAAATGGTAAACTGCTCCTCTGACCCTTTTCATTTTGAGTGCAGTCACCATCATGTAGTCGGATGGACATACAAGAAAACTGGGCAATGTCTGCACTTGCTCTAACAGCAAAGTTCTGACAAAGGGGGTATCGCCCCAGAAACGCGTTAGTCGTGCCTGTCATGTTAGCAGATGAAGGATTGCTTCATATCGCATGTCCTGATATCTGATGTCCATTCAGTGCAGATTCACAGCTGCACACTACAGGCCATTAAACATCGGCTGTTTGTGAGTACCATTCTTGCTTGTTAACAATTTCCGCTTAATAAAGACTTCTACACTAGAGGCACACTGTTTTTTTCTGTTTCCTGAATGTTTGCACTTGGCTTGAAGTCAAATTATATTTGCCTGAACTCAAGTGGGAAGCAGAACCGATACATTTTAAGAACCCAATATCTAATAGTAATAACTAAAATCAATTGCAATTGTTCAAATAAGATTCATACCGTTTTTGTGGAGAGGATTTAGAAACTGGGCTTGGAAGTCCTTGTACAACAGAATTATCTGAGCTATAAACCCGATCTCTTGATTCATTCCTTACTGAATTAATATTTTTTGTTCCTGTTCCCTTCTCAACAACAAGATTAAGTGGCATATCATATTCAGGGCAATCCATCCCTTCAGGAAGCACCTCCAGATTAAAGTTATTAAAACGAGGAAGAGGTTTCTCTTTTTCAATAACTGTACGACTTGAAGTTGCTTTCATTTTGGTTTCTTTTATTTCTCCTAAAATGTCAAATACATAAAGAAAAGTATGAATGTCTGAACACGATTATCTAAAAGAAAAACAAACGCATAAATATCACCAAACTGAATATTTTCTTTAACCAGTTGACATCCGCGGTGTTAAACCCCCTTCCCATCCAGGCCATTTTGAGGGGTCAGGGGGGGACAAAAAAAAAACCGGCGGCGGCGCGGGGTGGACGCAAACGAGCACATACAGGCGATCGGCAGACGATGGACCCGCTGATCGCCTATATGTGAAACACCCGGTACCGGGTGTTCGCATTGGACGGGTCTTTTCTGCCCGTGCGTGCCCGCTAGGGGGCACGCACAATGCAGCAGTGCCGTCCGTCCGTTTTTCTACTACGGGCGACACACACCGTATTTTGCGGTCCATAAGACGCACCGGACCATAGGACGCAGGGAGGTCCGGCGCGCCTTATGGAGCACTCGACAGACTGTAGCTTCTGACACAGCTTCTATGACAGAAGCTGTGACAGAAGCTGCAGTTAGTGACCGCTGAGACAGGTGGCGCTGTGATTACAGCGCCACGGTCTCAGTGATCACACAGAGCAGACGAAGAAAGCCCGTTCTTCGTCTGCTCTATGGTGATCTCGATCGTCGCCGCTGCTCGGTTTTAATACGAGTGATCTCATTAGATCACTCGTATTGAACGAGCAGTGGCTCCTGCTGCTGAACTTGATCGCCGCTGCTCGGCTTTAATACGAGTGATCTCATTAGATCACTCGCATTACACGAGCAGTGGCTCCTACTACTCGCCCGTCGCCCGAAACTGCATGTCTCGGGCTTCGGGATTCGTTCCATAAGACGCAGGCACATTTTCCCCCTCCTTTTGGGGGGAAAAACTGCGTCTTATGGAGCGAAAAATACGGTGTATGTATATATTAGAGCTGCAACAATCGACTAATTAATGACAGCTGAATGCGGAAGTGATGTAATATACATCACTTCCTGCATTCGGGGACCAGCGATCATGTACCGATCTACTTTTGATCTCCTATCACTAACTTACTAACTGACATATCCGTCTGGATCTCACAATATTTCCTAAAGCTCAATCTATCAAAAACTGAGCGTATGGTATTCACACCCGCCCCCCCGCGCACCCTTGTGAAGATATTTACTCATTTTTAGTTATAGATTGTTCATTTCATAATAGCATAAATAATAATATGTAGCTTAGTTTTCAGTAGTTATACATGTAGAATAATGACAATAAGAAAGGTTTCGTATATACTTGTTTTGGAACTAGAAACTGTCTTTGAGTTTCTATTCACAGGACACCACTGCTGAAGCCTGATAAGCTTGCGTACGAAGAACCAAGAAAGAAGAACATAACAGCCCCACATCCAAGGACAAACGGCCGAAGCAGATAACCAGGACGACACAGTGTCCCAAGGCTGAAACCACAATCACTTGCCTACGTGTCAAAGAAGAATTCGAGAGGTGAGGGCCAGATGCGAAAGAGGAACTTCACCCAAGACAGAGGGAGAAGCTGGGGGCGAAGAAAAGGGCTATAAGAGACTGTGGGAGGGAAAGGGTTCTTCAGAGTTACACAGACTGGTGCCTGGGACAGTCCCTATACATGTCAAGTCTGTTGTAACCTCCGCAATTGTGTTACAATAAACCTTGATTGGTTCAGCTAACTGAGTCTTCTGATTCCGTGGGATAATTCTCCCCACCAACTTTTCAATCATGATTAACGACACAACCATCCAACCCTCCCCCCCATGCCAGGGTGCTGACTCGGACCTCATCTTTTTCCCCCACATCCAAATCCTGCCGCCTTCACCTTCGTAACATCTCCAAAATACGCCCCTTCCTCACCAATGAAACCACAAAGCTGCTTATCCACTCCCTTGTTATCCCTCGTCTCGACTACTGTAACTCCTTCCTCATTGGCCTACCTCTACATAGGCAGTCTATCATAAATGCCGCTGCTAGACTCATTCACCTAACCAACCGCTCAGTGTCTGCAACCCCCCTCTGCCAATCCCTGCACTGGCTTCCACTCGCAAAGGATAACATTAAAAATATTAACAACCACTTACAAAGCCATCCACAACTCTGCCGTCTATATCTCAAACCTTGTCTCCAATTATCACCCTAAACGTCCCCTACGATACTCCCAAGATCTCTTGCTCTCTAGCTCCCTTGTCAACTCCTCCCATGCTCGCCTGCAGGACTTCACCAGAGTCTCCCCCGTTCTGTGGAACTCATTACCCCAACCTGTCCGCCTATCTCCTACTCTTGTCTACCTTTAGGCGTTCCCTTAAGACTCATCTCTTCAGGGAAGCTTATCCAACCTAACCATTAAAATAACAATCTCTCAAACAATTCATCTCCACACAGCTACCTCCTCACGTATCACTTCAGCCCTTCCGTTAGATTGTAAGCCCTCAGGGGCAGGGCCCTCCTCACCATATTGTCTTGAATTGTATTGTGATTGTAATGTCTTCCTTATATTGTAAAGCGCTGCACAAACTGTTGGCGCTATATAAATCCTGTATAATAATATCAGAGCAGCTGTGCCGGTCCCAGGTGCACCGGATCGCG
>NW_017306689.1:316440-325937 GCF_000935625.1 Nanorana parkeri | reverse complement strand
GGGAGGGGGGGGGGTAAAACTGCAGCTAATACAAGCGATCTAGAGACGCCCAATCGCTTGAATGTAAAGCTCACGGCCTCTCGTCACAGCCAAAATCTTCACTTGCTGCCAACTATAGGTCCCTCGCTGATGCAGTTTGTCAGCGGGGACCATAAATCCAGTGTCACGCAGAAACCTTTGCCTGCCAATCCCCTTGACTTTTCGTTCTTATTCTTCTGGATCCTGAGAGGAAACCCCTGTTGGAAAGCCAATGGGAAATTGTTCACGTCACAGTAAGTGATGTAAACACCCGGAAGAAAAAACCCAGCTGGAAGCAAACAGAAGAAGCCAGTGCTGGATGATCATGTGACTGCGACTTCAAGTGAAAAAAGATTTTTATTTTAACTTGGAGTTTTCCTTTAAAAAAAATGTCCCTGGATTACTGATCTGGCCATTCCCTTCTAGGAGACTTTCATCTCAAGCAAGGCTCAACAAAGTCGATTATAATCGATAAATGAAAAAAGTTGTCAACATTTTCAATCACCGATTAATCGGCTTTCGATTAGTTGGCCCTGTTCACGGCTCCACACATGGTACCTCCTCCCCGCCTCACGCTCGCCGCTGCCAGACCCGCATCCACACCTCCTCCCCGCCTCGCCGACCGCCCACATCCACGATCGGCACAGGGACACGGGCAGAAGAAGAAATAAGGAGGAGCAGGCGTGGGGGATGACAGAAAGGCCCGATCTCAGAAGCAAGTTGCTGGAAGACTGCTCAGGTGAGCCTGCACTTTCCCACACATGGTGCTCTATAATGTATCACTGGTATAGTGAGATTTGTATACCTCCATAGCTGATGGTACATTGTTCTGTATATTGTACAGAGCAATGTACCATCAGCTATAGAGGAATACAAATCCCAGCAATACATTATGCACTTGTTTGTATAATGTACTATTGATGGGATTTGTTGTATTCCTATATAGCTGGTGTTATTCTGCATTGCTGTGTAATATTACTGGGATTTGTTGTACTCCTCTATAGCTGGTGGTATTCTGCATTTCGCTGTATAGAGGACTACAAATCACAGCAATAATACATTATCCAGTGGTGCAATGCAAAATACCACCAGCTATAGAGGAATTCAACAAATCCCAGCAATAATACATTATACAGTGGTGCAATGCAGAATACAGCGCTATTGCTGGGATTTGTTGTATTCCTCTATAGCTGGTGGTATTCTGCATTGCGCTGTATAATGTACTATTGCTGGGATTTGTTGTATTCCTCTATAGCTGGTGGTATTCTGCATTGCGCTGTATAATGTACTATTGCTGGGATTTGTAATCCTCTATAGCCGGTGTCATTCTGCATTGATTGCTGTATAATTTTACACTTTCCATTTTTTTACTTCCACCGCTCCAAGCTTGCTCCTGTGATGGACTACAATCTCAATACAAACTAGTAGTCCATCACTGGAGCCATTTTTTTAAATCCCGATTAACCGAACTTAATAATCGGCTAACTAATCGATTTTGAAAATAATCGTTAGCTGCAGCTCTGGCAAATATATAAGCTAAGAGCAACTTAGTACTTCAGTTCAAAAACAGTGAATGCTGCATACTGAACTTAAAGGAGAACTATGAGGGGAGTGCTTTTCACTCACCTCATAGTTCTAGCCGACCTGTGACAATGAGACTGTCACAGGTCGGGTTAGTACATTGGGAGGTAAGCGAACACATATCGGCGTTCGCTCACCTCTCGATCCTGTCACGGCTCTCTGCCGTGACAGGGGAGGGGCTGGATTCCCCCCTCCCCGATGCGCCAGCACTGACTGGTGGAATGGACGGGGGAGGGTACAGCTGGCTCTGCCGCTAGAAAGGCAGAGCCAGCTGTCAGTCACGCAGCTGGGCGGATCCATGCATAATTGTCGGGATCCACTTCAGCTGCGGCGTCCGGCGGTATACTGCAGCGTCTCTGTATACCGCGAGCTACAGTTCGCGGTATACTGAGCCTAGGGTGACGGGAGGACGCTAGTTTGTGTCCTCCCATTACCCTAAGGAGAACTATGGGGAAAAGCCTTAACCCCATAGTTCTCCTTTAAAGCAGACTGGCATGCCTATGATAAACAAAATAAAGGCAGACCATATATACTATGCATTATAACAAAAACATCAAGAGCAACCATGATATTCTTCAATAAGTTGGACACAGCATTAGGGAATAATTGGGAATGTATAAATACCTACCTGTAAATGGGAGGACTTTCAATATAGAAATGTGTGGATTTGTTGAATCTTGCTCTTTCTAAACAAATAAGTAAATGACAAAAGTAAGATAAAATGATAAGCGATTGAAAAAACTTTGAAAAACATGACATGGCATGAATTGCTAGTATTCATTTAACAAAAGAGGGTGTCTTACTAAGGTTTTTGCATATCTCTCTAACTCCAAGTATTTGGCATTAGGCATTTTGTAACACAACCCGAGACATAATACTGTGTTTTCTTATAACAATGCAAAGTGTTAGTTGGTGCAAAATATTTGAGCTGGCTCAGAGAATGTATTGCCAATTTTACAACATTTTATAAAAATGCAAGAAATCAGGACATGAATCAGCCACCATGCACACTCCGAAACCCTTGTTGATAGTTCACGGACCAGCTTGATAAAATTGCTCCTGCAGTGTAGTGCAATCACTTAGACTGGAATATTTTCTACTCCCAGTGTGCTCAGATTTACATACCCTGAATACCATCAAATCTCTTTGACCATGCTGAAAACACTGGGTGCCACACTATGTACTCAAAAAACACATCACACACCACACACATTCAGTCTTACCTGAATGCTTTCTGGCGTGTCAATATTTGTTACGCTGTCTGCAAAAAAAGATGACCTAATAGCAGGCGAGTCTCCAGCACCTAAAGATGAAAATTATAGATTATGCAAGTTCTTCTACTTTACATCAATACATTTCATTCTGTTTTCTGTCAAAATGATATATATTTTAAAGCAGAATACAAGTTGTAAATAAGATAAATAAGATAAAAATGATAAACGAGCTTTTGCTGCAATGTTCACCTTCAAACCAGAGATTTTCCCTGGCACTAGATGTCCCCTGTCTGATGGCCAGCATCATTCAATCCATTTCCTCTGAGCCAAGGTGGTCCTGAACCCACCCCAGCCTGCTACTGGATAGTTAAAAGAGAACCAGCACAGTGATGAGCTCATCTCTAAGTCACTCTGTTTCCCTTCCGATCAGTTGGCTCCTTGTCAGCACATTAACGGATCAGCTCCATCTACTTCTTCCTCTCACACTCCAGCTCAGCTCTACAGTAACTACAAGAGGCTGATTAAAGGCCAAATTCAGGTAATAACGCAGCTTGGATTTCAAAAAGAATGATGTAGTAATCAATACAGATCTGCAATATTGTGCGTCTTATCTATGGCAAGACTTTATATTTAAGTTTCAATTAAAGATCAAAGAGTCTTAAATCAAGGATAAGTAGGCCCAACAATGTGGCAATGCTCGTGTCTGCGCTGGAGCCATGACATGTGGAGATGTACTGTTGTCTGCAGGGCGCCTTCGCTCCTATTAACAGGATATAGGAGCTTGGACAAAACATTCAGGATTGGCCTCCTGGGCTGCTCCTAAAGGCCATTTACAGGCACTTAAAACTGACCTCTGGGCACATATATTTACACAATAGTGTAACTACTTGTCTCAACATAATCTTGCATAATTCGCAATGCAACCCTTGCAGATATTTAAAAACAATCCTGGCACCACCCCATTCTACCACCCTCCACTGTCTTTAATAGAGCAAGGAGAATGAGCCCCATGAGCATTTGCAGTTATAATGCCTTTTACTGTTCTGGAGTTATGCTGGTAACATGGGATCTCTCTGCTCCCTTCTCCCCACATGCATATCTGGGCCGCAGGATTTCACTATGATGTAAGCTCTGCTTTTGAATCAACTGCTACAGCACAGATGTCCGTTACTGTGCAGCAGCTTGAGAAATGACAGTGGAACGCACGCACTTATGGTGCCATTAATTTCTAAAAACACCCAAAATGTGGACGGGAAGTCGCATGGGTTTCCACATGTGCCAGAAAAAAAACTCTGTTGCACATGTCACACAAGATAGTTTAAAATAGAGCCTTTTTGGCGCGCGTATATGAAAATCAATGGGGCCGCGCGTTGTCAGGATGCGCAGGTGAGGACCAGGCCTTGGAGACAAACAGCAAAAAACAAACAAAAAAAACGGGTTGAATCTCTACTGTATCCAAAAAGTTATGACTTAACATGCACCTAAATAAAAGGCGATGTATTACATACACATACTTTTAAACTTCTTGTTTATATAGCCTTAATATTTTCTATATATTACCATTACAATATATTTATACCCTAAAACACAATGTATCCGGTTCCATAACTTACCTGGATCATTAAAATAATCTGTTACTGTAGACAGTACCTTGGTCCGAGGTCGAAGTCCAAGTGAATTTTCAGCTCTGTATGAGGAAAAAAAAAATCAACACACAGTTATAAGCATTACTACAATGTCCATTATGGAATGCGACACTTAAAAGTGCATTTCCACTTTTGCAGCCAAATTGGGATAGCACCAATTTTATATTGGGTTCATATTAAATAATTGTGTGAATGAGAAACGTGTAACAAATGTAAAGTAGGTGTTATCCCAATTTAGCTGCAAAAGTGGAAGTACACTTTAAGAGCCGACTAGATTTCTGGCAGGTCAAAAAGTATTTTTCTGTACATGTATGCAGACTGCTTGTCTGGTCTAGGGATGGGCTCGATGTTCGAGTCGAGCAAGAGTTCGACCCGAACAGCAGCAGTTCGTGTGTTCGGCCGGCTACTAGCCCGCCAAGCGCCCCACAAGGCACTGCGAACCTCACAGTGCCTTGTGAGCCCTGATTGGCTAAAGCTTTGCACCTGACCACAGGTCAGGTACAAGACTTTGCCCAATCACGACAAAGTACTCTGTAAGAGCCATGATTGGGAAAAGTAATGATGACTTTGCCCAATCATGGCTCACCTGTCAGGTGCAGTACAAATGTAACAGTTGGGTGGAGATAGCTGTCACCACTAGCTACGCCCAATTGTTTATATTTTGCCAGCATCTGTCAGAATGCCATTCTGTGGTGGGAGTTCGTCGCAAGCGGACAGGTCTTTTTTATTTTTTAAAGATTAAAATTTTAATTAGACTATTTTTATCTTCCAAAACATTCAAGACATACAGGTCATGTACCGTAGGTAAGTAACAATGTGCTGAAGGAAATGACAGCTAGGTCTGTCACATCAGTATGACCCTGAAAACCCTGAGATATAAATGAGTACAGCATGAGCAGGATGGTTAACATTACGTCATGGCAGGCGGGTTAGGAGACAACAGTTATCGTCACAACCCCCCAGTATATAGTAGCATCCTGTATAACAATAGTGGCATGAGAGATTGTACTCATAATACATATGGAAATAAAAAGAAAACGAGAGGAAGGAAAAAAAAAAAGGAAAAAACAGCAAGAAGAGAAGATAAAGGGTAGCGAAAAAAGTAAGAGTAGTACGTGAGCAAGAAAAGCCAAGGTAGGAAAAAGGAGAGGGGAAAAGAGTAGGTCTGTCAGGATGCAGGGGAGAGCAATGTAGTGGGGACATTCGAAAGGGACAGGTAGCAACCCCATCCACAAATAGAGGGAATTCTATGGTAAGAGATATATGATTGACTGCAATGAAAAAAAATTACAGATCATCCTCACGTAGCATCCAGGGGGTCCAAATGGCAGAGAATTGAGGGTATCTGTTGTAAAGGATGACCGTCAATTCCTCCATATTCATTAGTCCGTTAAGCTCCGAGGTCCATTCCTGGGCAGATGGGGCCGACTCAGATTTCAAGTATCTAGAGATGACGGCTCTGGTTGCAGTGAGGAAAAAATCGCAGTAGGTCATTTTTGATAGAGAAGGAGCCAGGTAGTATCGATAAGAGAACCACTTGGGGGGTCCGGGATGGAGAAGAGGAAGTTACTTTTTTGATATGCATCAAAGACTAAGTCCCAAAAGGGACGTAGTTTGGGGCAGTCCCACCAAATATGAAGCATGGAACCTATGTCAGAGAGACAGCACCAGCATGTGTTTGGTATCTCAGGGAAAAATTTGTGGAGGATTGACTGACACTTGTACCATCTGCTAAAAATTTTGAAATGACGCTCCCGTGCTGCACTCGCAACAGAAATAGTGTGCGTCAGTGAGTAAGCTTTGCGCTCATCATTCTCTGAGAAGGTGCAATTGAGTTCTTTTTCCCATGCCTGCACATATGGTGGGGGTCTCAGAATGCTTTAGGCAAATGAGGAGTCCGTGTAATGTGGAAATCAGGTGAGAGGGGGCTGTAGAAAGAAGACATACATTTTCAAACGCTGTAGGGGGTCTGTGCAGCAAGTAAAAAAAAACAAGTAAAAGTCACAGAGTTGGAAGTATAAGAGCCAATCATCCGGAGAGTGAGCAGAATCCCCTTTAAGTGAAGCCAGTGATTTAAATCCATCCAGGGAGAGGGCTGAGGAAATGTGGGAAGGCCGTGCAGGGGACCACTGGAATAAGGAAGGTCTGGCAACCTGATGGAAAGTCTGGGTTATGTAGGATTGGGGTCATTGGGCCATCATAGGTGGAAATGTGCCACAAAGGTACCAATCCGCCCCATATATGTAATAAAGAGGAAATCCTGAATGCAAGGAGGGAGATGTCAGGGGCGAGAGAGAAGGGCAATTCAGCAAAAGGAGAATACTGGGGTAGGTAGAAGTTGGAACTCCAGGTGCACCCAGTCTTTATGAGACAAATTATGTATAGAATCTAATATACCTGGTAGTATTGCGGTATATCGGGGAGAACGACTCCCCCCATATGTTTAGGGAGGGTCAAAACCTCGAATCCAACTCGAGGTCTACGTCCCTTCCGGATATATTTAAAGAGGCCGGATTAAATAGTGCTTGGGGTAGCGTCAGTGGAACAGTCTTGGGGTAGCGTCAGTAGAACAGTTTGAAATAGGTAGAGCAATCTAGGTACCATAAGTGGGATTTTGTGTTCCAGATTTAGAATTTTGGAGTAATCAGTGTCAATAAAGGCGTATAGTTCAGGTCATAGAGGCGATCTAAATGAGATGGGAGCAAAAAACCCAGATATTTTAACGCCGTGGGCCGCCAAAGAAAGGGGTAGGAGGTCCGTAAGGTGATGACTTCCAAGGGGTCCAAAGTAACATTCAGTACCTCAGTCTTGTGTGTTGGCTTTAAAATTACTAAGGAGACCAAACATTTCAAAAAGTTGTGATAGAGCAGGGAAGGCCGAAGATGGGTTAGAGATGTACAGCAGAACATCGTATGCAAAAAGGCCTAATTTGTATTCTTTACCGGATACGTGCAAACCTTGTATGGAAGGGTTATTTCTTATAGCTATTGCCAGGTGTTCCATAGCTAATATGTAGATGTATGGTGACAGCAGGCAGCCCTGGCGTGTGCTGTTGCGCATCTAGAAGGGGTCAGAAAATACTCCATTAACTTTGGCACGTGCCGTTGGGCAATCATATAGGGCCATAATCTTGGATAGAAACAAAGATGGGATACCTATTTGGTTCAAAGTCTCGAACAAGAAAGGCCAGCAAAGACGATCGAAGGCTCAGTGTCTACCGATAGTAGACACAAACAAATGTTCACCATTCGGAAGAAAAGGGTTTGTATGCAGACTTCTGATCAGTCCGGAGAAACTAGAACAATATGATCGGAGAACAACCCTGAGCGACGACTTGCCAGTTGCATCTCGGAGGTATGGAGACTTGGAGAGAGAAGGTCGGGTCTGGCCATGGCTCCAAATTAAGTGCAGGGAGGCCTATAGCATCCAAGAAGGTCTCCAGGTCCACTGGAGTGCAGAAGACAGGGGTTCTATCATTACGTCTAGCCGATAGGCTGAGTGGATAGCCCCAGCAGTAGATATTCGCATCTCTCAGTGCAGTGGTCAAGGGACCGAGAGATCTGCGCTTGGCAAGCATACGCATGGAGAGGTCAGAAAGCTCCATCAATTTTAAAAGTACCTTGTGATTGTGCCTTAGATAGGATCCCCGACTTTAGATAAAAAAAGTTCACACTGCACAAGACATCACGAGGTTTAGTGTTAGTGGGTCTGCGATAGCCTGCGGTGTGATGAATTCGGTCTATTTCAATGTGCTCAGTGAGGGTACGACCCAGAATAGCATTAAAAATTCCAGTGAACGAGGCTTTGAAGTCTGCATCGCTAGTAGCCTCAGGGAGGCCTCTGAGACAAATATTATTGCGACGACTACAGACTTCTAAGTCCTCCAGATGTGCATGCATGGCCACAATATGGGAGTGTTGAGAGGCAACTATGGATTCAATCTCATCCACTGCGGATGTAATTATTTATTTTTTCACTTTCACTGAGTCATGGAAAACGCTGGACGCCGTGACTGACGCTGGATTATGTTGGTGGATCCATTAATTTTTTTTCCAATTAACTGCTTGCCGTCTGTGCGTTGTGAAAAAAACGAACGGACGGCAACGTCCCATCGGCGGGTTGCCGTAATTAGACTACTTTTTTTTTTCTGCGCACTTGTGGGGAAAAGGCCCTTGTCCCCATTAGCATTGGGGGCAAGGTGCTTTTCCAGGGGCAACCCTGGAATGGGAACCCCACACACTTTTTTGTTTTGTTTTTTTTAAATGGGGTCCTTCCTAACTTTCCTACCAGACCTAAATGGTTTGGGAGAGGGAACCGCAAGCTTTTTTTTCCTTTAGAAATTAATTTTTTTTCTTTATAAAATGTCACTTTTTACTGCAGCAGGTTCTATATATTGTACAGATGCGCCACTTAACAGGCAGTTTAAGGCACAATATTTAACCCCTTCATGACAGAGGCCTTTTTTTCATTTTTTTTGCACCCATGTTATATTCCACATTTTAGGCCTGAAAATGACTTAAAACCCCCAAACATTATATATTTTCTGAATGCCAAGACCCTATAGAATAAAATGGTGGCAGTTCCAAATGTTTATGTTGCGCAATATTAGCGCAACTCCTTATTAAACCCCAACATTTAGTGAAAAATGTAATTAAATGCCCCAAAACAACAAAATGCCCATTTTTTTTATAAAATATAAAAGATGAGGTTACAACGAGTAAAGCGATACACAACATGCCCAGGTTACAAATTGCGTGCGTCTGTAAAACGGCGAAAAACTGCAGGCCCCCAAAAAGTCCATAGAAGACGCTTTAAAAGCCCCCACAGGTCATCAATTTAGAGATACCCCCAAAATACTGGCCCTAGAATTATTGCTTTCACTCCGGCGTGCGAGGCAATACACAACATGTGTAGCGCGTTCGTCGTTTTCATACGTAGGCGCACCCGACGCGTTTACGTGGCGGCGCGCGTGCTCACGGGGCGGGGAACTTTAAAATGTTTTTATTATTATTACATTTATTTTATTTTAATAAAAAAA
>NW_017306689.1:305288-315444 GCF_000935625.1 Nanorana parkeri | reverse complement strand
AGGCCCCTTCTACGAGACACAGAAGCAATCTGGCGACAGGTAAGTCGCCAGAATCGCTTCTGTTGTAAAGCCGACAGTCGGCTTTACAAGTTTAAACAGAGTCCCGGCGGGTCTGTTTAAACAGCCCTGATGCTGGAAACGTACACTGTACGTCGTCAGTCACGAAGGGGTTAAAGGATTTTTTTCATTTTTATTGTTTCACGTTAAGCAATGTTAAAATCACTGCTCCACGAATCCTCATACCCTTTTTATGGCCAATAACTTGCATATAAGGCTTCAAAATGGGGACATGTGATTTTCAGAGTGGACCTATATGGGTTAGACTTGATGGATGTATGTCTTTATTCAACCCCAAATACTATGGTCCCATAGACTTGCATGAAGTTCGCGTTCTAACTTTTTCCATGTTCCAAGTTCGACCCAAGCACGGGTATGTTCGGCACATCACTAGTCTGGACTACCGAGAGACATCCTTTTGACTATAGATCAAACTGAAAAAATGGGTTACAGTGCTATCAACAGGAGTAGAATGCTAAAATGTAAAAAAAAAAAAAAAGGGGGAGGGTGACCATTGGCATAGCATCACTTGCTGGCCAAAACTTGCCCCACTGCTGGGGTTAGCCAGTTTGTAGGAAGAAATCCAATATAATATATCCTATTACTGCACTCATCATCTCCTGCTCATTCTGAATCCACATGCTAGAGTTACCTCCAGGACACTGAGGCATGTTCACCCATACAAAACTCCCTCTCTTCTTACTTCACTCACCCTCCTGCTTCTCCTGACTTCAGGGGATATCTCTCATAATCCTGGCCCTCTTTTTTCTAATACTCACCCTCCTAACCAGCACTGCCTTTCCTCTGGCAGCAGCCTTCATCCACACAACCCGATTTCTATTCCCCTGCTTCCTATAACCAGGCTCTCCTTCTCTTGTGCCCTCTGGAATGCCCGCTCTGTCTGTAACAAACTCACCGCTGTCCATGATCTTATCTCTAATTCCTTTAACATGCTAGCAGTTACTGAAACCTGGCTTCAGGAATCCGACTCTGCCTACTCTGCCTACCCTGCTGCCCTCTCCCATGGTGGCCTCCAATGGACGCACTCACCCAGACCCAATGGATGGAAAGGAGGTGGAGTGGGAATCCTCCTGTCCCCGCAAAGCACTTTTCAAATTCTGCCTTCACCTCCCTCTCCTCTTTTGAAACCCACTGCATTCGCCTATTCTCTCCAATTTCTCTGAGGATTGCGGTTATATACCGGCCACCCGGACCAGTATCTTGCTTTCTAGATCACTTCTCTGCCTGGCTACCCTACTTTCTCTCCTCAGAAATACCCACTATCATTCTTGGTGACTTAAACATTGCTACTAACATTAACTCCCCGGCTTCCACTCAATTTCTTAACCTAACCTCTTCTTTTGATCTAATTCAATGGACACAGACTCCTACTCACTCTGATGGTAACACACTTGATCTTGTTTTCTCCCACCTATGCACTCCTTGCAACCTCTCCAACACCCCTTTCCCACTCTCAGACCACAACCTGGTCAGTTTCACAATCACCCTGTCCCCAACACTGACTCCCCTTACAAGGCACACTGTCACCCAGAGAAACCTCCCCCACCTCGACCTTTCTCTTCTCCACTCTGCTACTAACTCCCTCTTTGACAAAATCTCACCCCTGTCCTGGCTACTTCTGTTTTTAACAACTCACGCTCATCCTCTCTAGACACCTTGTCTCCCCTCACAACACGCAGACTTAGATCACGCCTGCTACAACCGTGGAAAACTGAAGTTACCAAACATCAAAAAAGACAAAGCCACACTCTTGAGCGACTGTGGCGGAGAACTAGGTCTCTGCAAGACTTTACCCTGTACAAAGCTGCCCTGATAAAATATAACTCCTCCCTCCGTGCTGCCAAACAAACTTACTTTGTCACTCTCATTAACACACTCTCATCCAGACCTCGTCAACTCTTTTCTACCTTCAAGTCTCTACTATGTCCTCCACCACCACCACCACCACCCACTAACTCACTCACTGCCCAGGACATTGCCATTCATTTCAAAAACAAAATAGATACCATTCGAGATCAGATCGCCACTGTCCAATCAACTGCACCTTTTATTATAGTACCTGATCCTCCATCACACTTGTTACTTTCCTCTTTTGACCCTGTCACTACAGAGGAGGTTACTAAGCACTGAAGCGGGGAAAAAAGAGCTAGGGAACCCCCTGCAAAGCGAGGAGGAATTAACTGGAGGACAGATAAGAAGTATGTACCTCCACACCTAGCCAGGCATATTCCCTGCTACTAGACAGGAGGGGGAGGGGGGAGAAAAACCCTAGATACCCTGTTTCCCCGAAAATAAGACCTACCCCGAAAAAAAGACTTAGTACTATTTTTGGGAATTGCTAAAATATAAGACCTACCCCGAAAATAAGACCTAGCTGTGACCATTCCCAGGGCCGGTGGTGGCATAAGGGGGAACTTGAAGAGCCGCGGGAGAGGCAGGAGAGAATCAGTGGTGCCAACGAAGCCAGTGCTAGAGGGAGCGAGGCGGCACCGAAGGGAGCAGAGCCGCATAAGCCGATGCTTCCTCTATAGTGCCGGCTCCAGTCACAGGCGGAGTGATACCAAATGCACTCCGCCTGTGAGGAATCGATAGTGAAAGTGCGCTTCACTAATTCTGGCCAGCAATTGGTTAGCAAATTGCTCTTGGAAAGGTACGGCACTCCTGATTGCCCTGATCAACATATTTTTGTACATGAATACATGTAGACTTCTCTACATGAATAAGAGTTGATTGTTGTACATAAAAAAAAAAATAAGACCTACCCCAAAAATAAGACCTAGTGTGTTTTTTTGAGCCAAATAAAATATAAGACAGTGTCTTATTTTCGGGGAAACACGGTATGGAGGTCACCTCACCATTCCGGTGGCGTGCCTCCTCCAGACGGAGGAAACACACAAAAAACTGATGGCCTATAGGCAGGGCTTGAAAAATGTTATGGTGTCTCGCCAGTCAGTCAAAAATTTCACCAGTCAGCATGACCGGACTATAGCCTTGCAATTTATGTTAAACATTTTTGGGGACAGATAGAGCTTTCTTTTGGAGGTATATAATCACCACTGGGGGGGGGGGGGGGGTTATTTTTCCCCCCTATATAATGAAAAAAGTACCATAAATGTAAAACAAAAAGTTTCCCTACGTTATAAAACATTTATTCTTACCCATATTTTTAGTAAAACATAAAATTCGGGGTCACGGCAGGTAAATAGACATCAAACATGTCAAGCCTTAAAACTGTGTGTGCCTGCAAAATCGCAAACAACGCCCATAGGCGACGATTACAACGCTTTTACTGCTCATCAGTTTAGTATTATCAGTGATTAATGGCTCTAAAATGATTGCTCTCACTCCGTTTGCGGAGATATTTAACATATGCGACACAATAGGCGCACTCGTCATTGTCGCACATAGGTGCACCCGACTCAAATCTGCGTGTGTATGTGGTGCCTGGGACTTTAAAAAAAGTTTTCTTTTTTAATTTTTTTTATGCTTCTTTATTTATTTTTTTAATGATTCTTTAATTTTAGTATTACTTTTTTTACACACAGCTTTATTGCTATTACATGGGGGGCTAAGGAGCCCCCTATGTAATAGCCAATTTACAGGACAGGTCCTCTTTATGGAGACATCAGGGGTCTCCAAGACCCCTAATGTCACCTAGGGACCCCCAGAGAAGCTCATGAAGCAGAGATCGGCTATATCAGCTTCTGAAGCTGGAGAGTGACAGTGAATGCAGGAAGTGATGTAATCTACATCACTTCCTGCATTTGGGGACTGAGAGGAGATCAATGGGAGTTCATATACTGAACTCCCTTTGATCTCCTGTCACGGAGCCGTGCCGGTCCCAGCCGCATCGGGCACAGCGGATCTCGGGATCGGCAATGGCAGTGACAGCTGCTGGTAATACAAGCGATCAAGCGTCTCTAGAGACGCCCGATCGCTTGAATGTAAAGCACCAGGCTGTGTAATTACAACGGCCGGCCGGGTAGCTGCTCGTCGGGCTCCACTGTCCTCTCGTCGCGGACGAGCGGATTTTTCAAGCCCAGTCTATAGGAGTAGCGGACCTTTTAAGAGGAATTGGGGGGGACAGGTGACAGGTTTCCTGTTAGGAGGGAGGAGACTATCAGTGAATAATGGCTCTAGAATTATTGTTTGTGTTGATATGCATTATGCACGCCGTAATGGGCACAATCGTCGTTTTCACACCCGACACATGTTTGCGCACGTGTATGTGGGGCTCGGGACTTTAACAATTTTTGGGGTTATTTTTTTTTATGTGCGACTTTTTTTTTGTATCTTTCATTTTTTTTTTTACTTAACTTTATTGTTATCACAGAGGGGTCTAAAAAGCAGCCCCCCTATGTGATAGCGAAGAGGATGCGACAGGTCCTCTTTATGGGGATATCAGGGGTCTTTAGGACCCTTGATGTTAGCTAGGGAGCCCCAAAAAAAGCTAATGAAGCAAAGATCTGCATAATCAGCTTTTGAAGCTGGAGAGTGACAGCAGAATGCGGAAAAGATGTAGTATACTTGCATTCTGACACTGGAGAGATCGGAGAGAGATCATTTAGAGATCATTTACTGAAATCACTCTGATCCCGTCACAGATCTGCATGCGGCACAGCGGAGTTCAGGACATGCGCTGCGTAGGGAAGGGGGCGCACTGACCAGCACCTCATACAAGCGATCCGGTGGCTCTACAGCAGCCAGACCGCTTGTACGTCAACATCGCTTGTACGTCAACATATATTGTAGCCTGTTTTCAATTTTGATAGTTTCCCGCTCGTTTATAAAAGCCCTGGAAGCTCCCGGCCGACCATTTAATTACAAGGCTGGCCGGGAAGCGGTTAAAGGACATATAAAACAGAAAACAAGTCAACAATAAAGTTACTTATTTATAGTAGTGTCATAATTAGTTGCAATATTGTACTTGCAGACCAATAGTCCTGCAGGGGAGATTCCCCCATCCACGCTATAAAAATAAAAGTAACATATAAAAAAGTAAAATAAAATAAAAGTCACATTAAAAAAAAGGGGAAAAAAAAACCCCAAAATGTTTAACTCTCCCACCCCCACATTTACGCGCCTATAAACGTAAATACGCGTCCGGTGCCCCAGCACGCAAAAATTACAATTGCGCTACACGTTACATATCGCCGCGAATTTCGCAGTTAGAGAAATCATTTTAGGGCCATCAATCACTGATAACACTAAACGGATGAGCGGTAACAGCTTTTAAAGCGTCGCCTATGGCCAATTTTGGGTATTATCGTTTTTTGAGGTTTCGTGCACGCAATTTTAAGGCTTGACATGTTTGGTGTCTTTTTACCCAACGTGACCCCGTCTTTTATATTTTACCAAAAAAATTGGGTAATAATAAATGTTTTATCATTTAATATAGGGGAAACTGTTTGTTTTTTAGTTAAAAAAATAAAAACCCCAGTGGTGAATAAATAGTTTCAGCGTCTCAGTATACCGCGAGCTGTAGCTTGCGGTATACTGAGCTTAGGGTGATGAGAGGACGCTAGTTTGTGTCCTCCCGTTACCATAAGGAGAACTATGGGGAAAAGCACTAACCCCATAGTTCTCCTTTAAAAGTATGACCGGCTTAAAATTATTGACAATGAAACATAATACAAAACATTAGAAAGACGGTATCTAAAAAAATGTTTTTAAGGGAGCTGCAGAGGCAGTCTGAGCATACTTACTGTAAAGGTGCCCATACACCTTACGATTTTCGTCCGATGATCGAATAGCCGTACGATTTTCGTACGACAGCCCCATCCTGCCCCGATGATCGCAAGATTAATTTAGCCGTAATTAACGAAAAGCACCTGGACAAAATGCGGTAATTGATTTGCCGTATTTTCGTTAGCGCAAGCGCAGTGTAGATCGTACGACTTTTGACGGACGGAAACGCCAGCAACCTTACGACAATCGTACGATCTAGCAAAATTTTCAAACATGCTTGACCGTCAAAAGTCGTACGATTGTACAGTAATGTCGGTCGGACACTGCAATGCACACGTACGATTATCGGACGAAAAGTCGATCGCATACGAAAATCGTCCGATAATCGTAAGGTGTATGGGCACCTTAACACTACAGATATAATTTAGCACATCCGTAGCTCATAAAGCTGCAGCCATGCAACGGTACACATTTAACTATATTTAACATAAAAAGGAAGCACACTTACCTATTTTGAAAAAATCTTATTCTGTATTTAGTTTTACGCTGATCCTGTACAAAGAAATATAAAATCAGTTTTCAAATTCCCAATCAGTTTGAAGCAATTCATAAAATATGGAGTGTACTTAAGCGATTGTTGTCACTATTGCATGTCTATATAGATACAAATACATAGCCATATTCAAGAAGGTTGTGTGTGGGGGAGGAGATTCCATCTCGTGATGCTGTCCTGGAAGACGTTATGGGAAATGTTGCTAACCTTATTTTGCTGCTGGAGTCTTTTTTTCCCCCTTTTTTTTTTGCACATGATGAAACACACATTTAGGCCAAAGGATTACTTAAAACCCCCAAAACCTGAAATATTTTCTGAAAGCAAAAACAGGGGTCTCAAAGTACTGGCCTGCAAGGAAGTTCCAGCCTGTGAACTGGTGCCATGCAGCCCACAGCCAGCTGAAGGGCGTTGAAGTGTATTAGGCCCCCATTAACACCTGTAAGTTTGGTTGCAATTAGGGATTTCTGCGTCAGGAACTTGTGATTTCCTGCAGCAGGAATCCATAATCTGCCGTTTACATGTAGCAGCTGTCACCCATTCAAGTTAATGAATGATTCAGTTAGAAGACAGACAATCACTCTTCCTGGATGCACAATTGATGTGTCCGGTGACGGACAGGCGCACAATAAACTGACATTGCACACAAAGAGAACATCAGAAAAACATATATGGACATTATAAACACATGCAGACAATAACACTAGTACAATATATAGTTACATTTAATTTTGAAGAATTACATTTTAATTTGTCCAGTGGCCCCCAAGTTGAGTTTGAGACCCCGGCTCCAGATCAAATTGTTGGTAGCTGCAATTTATGTCATACAATATAAGCACAACTGTTAAATATGTTCGCAAAAAAAAAAACAATGTAATCAATTTTGACACCCTAAATTATCTATAGCCGATGCTTCTACAGCTCATCAGCTTAGGATTAACCATAAATACTGGCCCTACAATTATTCTTTTCACTATGGTATGAACTGCAATAACCAGTATGTTTACATAGTTGTCTGTGTAGGTGTGGGAGCCTTGGCTGAACGGAGGGCTTTAACTTAAAAACAAAAAAATTATACATCTTTTTATACACTTTTACATTTTACTTCACTTAAAGTAGTTCTAAAGGCTCAGCATTTTTTATCTTAATGCATTTTCTGCATTAAAGTAAAAAACGCCCAGTACCTTTTTGTCTCCCCTCTCCCCCCCCACACTTACCGGCCACAAGTGGCTGTGGACGCACACAGCCACTTGTGGGCACGACCGTGAATGAGCACACACTGGTGCCTCCACAGCAGTTGCTTAGCTGATAGAGGCGCCTGTGCAGGGTGGCAGGGGGAGAGAGGATGCGGGTACCCACTAGAAAAATGGGGAATTGGGAAGAAATAATAAAAAGAAGAAACACACACATACATACACAGATCTGCAGTAAATACAACCTCCCAGTGATAGAAATCCAAAAAAAAATAATATAATAAAATAAAGCTTTAATATCACTAACTTCATTACTATCACAACGCGGGATGAAAAGGCCCCTATGTTATAGAAAATTTCTTGTGACAGGTCTGTTTTATGGAGACATTAGGGGTCTATCTAAGTATGTGAATAAAGTTACATAAGTAGGTGTGATAAGAGCTTCCAAATGCAGGGGAGGTAAACTATCTAGAGACCCAGGAAGACACACAAAATACCTTCCTCTTGTGGAAATAGGGGCACACAATCATACACAAGGGAATTAGAGGCTTTATGGCTCGAGTGAGAGGAAGGCCCCAAATGTCTACATGCTACCACTGCTGTAGTACAAGGGGTTTGTCCTGCCTGTTCCACTGACCTCCTGCATTGAGGCAAGAGCATGCTCTGAGCACTAGACACATTGCTGATGATGTTGTCAACAGCAAGTCTGAAAAGGGCACTTCCCTTAAAAGACAAATCAAATCAGATGTTAGTTGGGCATGTCACAAGCAAGTAGCCAAAGACCCCTAAGTAAGTGAATGGTCATCATCAAGAGAAGCTTGGATGCTTGCAACAGGTTGAAACTGCTGAAGAGCAAAGCTCCAGACATTTCCTCCAAACACCTAATAAAATAAAGGTGGGGAGAAAGCACCAGCAAATTAATTCCCTCTCAAAAGAGAAAACATGAGTTGATTACCTGATAACTCTGTTTCCAGGAATCTTCCAGGACAGCCATCGAGATATAGGCTCCGCCTGCCTGCAACAGGAAACACATCAACCACATTAAATAAATAGACTCCTCCTTCCATCCCAAGTCAGTAACCTCATTTGTTGCAGGCAGGCGGAGCCTATATCTCGATGGCTGTCCTGGAAGATGACTGGGGAAAAAGCTTGGCCACATCTCTGGAAGGTCCTAGGATCCTACAGGATATTCCTCAGTCTGACTTAAAACACTTCTGGGCGGCAATATAATTATTATTACACAGGATTTATATAGCGTCAACAGTTTGCGCAGCGCTTCACAATATAAGGAAGACATTACAATACAATTCAAGACAAGATGGTAAGGAGGGCCCTACCCCTGAGGGCTTACAATCTAAAGTGTGGGGGAAGTGATACATGAGGAGGTAGCTGCGTAGGGATGAATTGTTTGAGAACGTGATGGTTGAGCGGTTAGGTTGAGGTGGGATAGGCTTCCTTGAAGAGATGAGTCTTAAAAGGAGAACTATGAGATGAGTGATTTCCATGTAGCTCGCGGTATACTGAGCTTAGGGTAACGGGAGGACGCTAGTTTGCGTCCTCCCGTTACCCTAAGGAGAACTATGGCGAAAAACACTGACCCCATAGTTCTTCTTTAAGGGATCGCCTAAAGGCAGTCAGTGGGAGATAAAGGGACAGGTTGGGGTAGAGATTTCCATAGGATGGGGAGGCTCTAGTGAAGTCCTGGAGACAAGTATGGGAGGAGTTGACGAGGGAGCAGGAAAGCAGAAGGTCATTTGAAGAGCGAAGGGGACGATTAGGGTGATACTTTGAGACAAGGTTTGAGGTATAACCGGAGGCAGAGTTGTGGATGGCTTTGTAAGTGGTTGTTAATATTTTGAATGTTATCCTTTGCGAGTGGAAGCCAGTGCAGGGATCTGCAGAGGGGGGTTGCAGACACTGAGCGGTTGGTCAGGTGGATGAGTCTAGCAGCTGCATTCATGATAGACTGAAGGGGGATAGGCTGTGAAGAGGTAGGCCAATGAGGAGGGAGTTACAATAGTCAAGATGAGATATAACAAGGGAGTGTATGAGTAGTTTTGCGGTGTCATTGGTGAGGTAGGGGCATATTTTGGAGATGTTACGAAGGTGAAGGTGGCAGGATTTGAATACTGATTGGATGTGAGGAAGAAAGATGAGGTACGAGTCAAGGATGACACCTAGGACATTGGCATGAGGGGAGGGCCGGATAGTTGTGTTAACAATCTCAAGGAAAATGTTGGGGGAAGGTGCACGGGGTGGAGGAAATATCAAGAGCTTAGTTTTTGAAGGATTGAGTTTTAAGACGTGATGTGGTGACATCCAGACGGATATGTCTGATAGTAGATTAGTGACACGAGAGGACACTGAGGGGGAGAGTTGTAGCGTAGAAAGATTTATTTGAGTGTCATCGGCATAGAGATGGTATTGGAAGCCATGTGAGGTTATTAACTGACCAAGGGAGGAGGTGTAGATAGAGAAGAGAAGGGGTCCATGGACAGAGCAGTACGTATATATACAGCGGCCCGCAGAAGTGGTTATACCAAGAACATGGCTGCTGCTGTAGACGTGTTCTTGATGTCATTTTAAACAGCCGGAGATGGCTTTTCAGGTACAAGTCTATACAGCGGCCGGATTGTTCATACAGATC
>NW_017306689.1:293522-305229 GCF_000935625.1 Nanorana parkeri | reverse complement strand
GATCACTGGTGATGTGTATTACATCACTTCCAGTGTCAATGTTATTCTCAGTGATCGTAGAGCCAGGAGAAGAAGCTTGGGGAAGCAGATCTCTGCTACATCAGCTTCTTTGGGGTCCCTGGGTGACATTAGGGGTCTGAAAGACCCCTGATGTCTCCATAAAGAGGACCTGTCACACCTTAGCTGCTATTACATAAGGGACTTGTTAGCCTCCTATGTGATAGCAATAAGGTTAGTGTAAAAAAAAAAGTTAAAAAGAGTGGTAAAAGAGTCTTTAAAGTGTCACCTATGGGATATTTTGGATATTGAAGTTTTTTGCGGCTTTACAGGCAAAACACAATTTTAAGGCTTGACATGTTTGGTATCTATTATTTACCCGGCGTGACCCCACCGTTTATATTTTATTCAAAAATGTGGGAATTATATTCTGTTTCTGTGCACTAGATTTCATTTTAGTGTATTTTATCCTAAAAATACTAGTTTGGATAAACATTTGCACAAATACCGTGCAACATAAAAAATTGCAACTAGCATTTTTTTATTCTACATGGTCTCTTCTTTCAGAAAATATATCATTGTTTGGGTGTCTGACGCTGTTTTCTAGCCAAAAATACTGATTTTATCATGTGTGTGCAAATGTAAGAAATTGTTCCGGATAGCAAGTGGCTAAACAGTGGATGTAACAGAAAGGTCTTTGCAGCTGTTTGGAGCGCCAAAAGACCCTAGGCCTGAAACAGCAGGCTAATCCTCTAAATGCAGGGTAGCACATACTGCGTTAACTGCGTTAACCAGGTTCAGAACAACCCCATTTAAATCCGAGTCATCTGAAGGTGGCTCAAAAACAACCACTTCAGGAGTAGACTGTGAGGATTCCTTAATATGAAAGTGTAAAGGTGCCCATACACCTTACGATTATTGCACAATTATTTTCATAGATGACTGAACCATCATTCGATTTTCGTACATCATCCATACCATTGTGGGTTTCAATAAACTTTCGTTAGCAATATCACCTTGCCGAATTTCGGTGATTGCTCATACGCAAACGAAAATCAGTTTTGTCAGTGTTCTTGTTGCGATTTTTTTTCATACATAAATGCCACTCACTAATCCACCGAGTTTTGTACGATTCGATAAAAGTTTTCTAGCCTGCTGGAGAGACAAAAGTAAAATGGTTGTACAGTAATTGTGGTTGTGCACTTCCCATCAACTGTGCGATTATCGCACGAAAACGTGATCGCAGACAAAAATCGTATGATAATTGTAAGGTGTATGGGCACATTAACGGGGACCTCAGGCACACTTTGAATTGAAGGCCAGAGTATGCTTAGGGCCTTACCAGAGCAAAATGCTCTGGCAACAGAGCAAAAATCCCAAAGTGGACATAGAAGTCATTTGAGAAACAAGGGAGGCTTCAGCCTCACCAAGAAGAAACGAAGACGCATTCAATGAGGATTACTAAAATAATAGGGGGCCCAAGTTCTAGACATACCAGGTAAACACTTTAGAAACAGTAGACGACTATGGACTGAGCTCACCCATTGCAGTGGGACAATCCTTGTACCACATAGTGAAAAACCAACTAGGCCCAAGATAAAGTAAAGGTGGTAATACACCTTACAACCATCGCAATACTTTTGTCTTGCGATGGTTGTAAGGTAATTTTAAAAAACATACGATCTGCCCATCTTGGACAGGCAGATCGTGCTTGCGATAATCGCGGGACGGGCTTCCGATGACTGCAATGCTGAACGGTCAGTGTGCGCTTTTGTCTTACGAGGAGGCCACAAACCCGCCGACAATCATTCGATTCTTGGCGGGTTTTCGAGCCTGCTCTTAAGACAAAAGACGTGCGACCGTACAGTAGAAACGGTCGCACGCCTTCCAAACACCTGCAGATTATCGTACGATTGTGCGATTTCCCACGATTATTGTACGATAATCGGCAGGTGTATGGGCACCTTAAGTCATCATGTAACAAACAAACCCTTGCAGCTGTTGCTAATGAGTGTTGCAGGTGGCTAGAGGTGACCAAATCACTGAAGGCAAGCAGTGGAACAAGACAGGAAACTGCCTAAAGGTGCCCATACACCTGCCGATTATCGTACGATAATCGCGGGTGATCCCATGATTGTGTGATAATCGGCAGGTGTATGGGCAGTGTGCGACCGCATCCACTGTACGGTCGCACAACTTTCGTCTTCCTAGCACGCTGGAAAGCCCACCGAAAATCGTACGAGCGTGCTCGGAAGACGAAAGCCGCGCAGGGCCGGTGAGCACAGGCGCACACTGCCCGCTCATCATTGCAATCATCGGCAAGCCCTCCCCTCAGCGGGGAGGGCTTGCGATTATCACAAGTACGATCTGCCTGTCCAACATGGGCAGGTCGTACAAAATTTTAATGACCTTACAACCATCGCACAATGAAAGTCGTGCGGTGGTTGTAAGGTGTATGGGCAGCTTTATGCATGTGGTGCTTCAGAAAAAGGAACAGGAGGAGGATGGTGCTTACTCTAGGCTGAATGACAAAATAAAGAACACAAAACGCACGTGACAATTCACCTAGTGCATTACAATCTTAAGGTGGCCATACATTATACGATTTTCAATCGAAATGTTTAGTTTCTTGCAAGAACCCTAGTTCAATTAGACCTAGAATTACGCATCAAGCTTAGTCAAAGGTCAATTTCGGAAATCGTTCGTTAGCCATACTGACCGACTAATTTTTGACGAACTACAGAAATAATTTATTTTTGCGCATGTGCTGGGTTCTTGGCGAGATTTTTGATAAACAAAATACCCCACTGATTCATCAATTTTCGTTTAGAGAAACATTTTCCAACCTGACCGTTCAAAAAATATTAAAAACGAAAAATCAGTGCTGCACCATCAACTGTTTTATTATCGCTCAAAATAAAAGTCTAACAACTTATGGTCACCTTTAGTTACCTAGTGCTTGAGCCATCATTACAATGGCAAAACCTGCAGTGGCACTTTGAAAAAAAGCACCCAACTGCAAGGCATCATTGACATATAGCTTTTGCGTTTCCTGCGCGGTTTTCTGTGCGGAAGAACGCACGGCACGTAAACGCTAAATATTTTACAACTGCACGGATTCTGCTCGTTTGCAGCTATTATAGCTGAAACGTGCAGAATCCACCCCAAAAAAAATTGTGCTTGTACTATTTTGTGGGGCACGCGGTTTCGTACCGCGCAACTGAAAGCGATCTGGCGGAAGCTCAGCCACCACATTCGTTTCCAGTGTAAAGCGAACAGTCGGCTTTACACAACTAAAAAGACTGCCAGCGGCTATCTGTTCACAGGGGCCCGCTGTTAGTAATGTAAGGTATTCGTCGTTGGCAGCAAAAGGGTTAAAGTAGGAAATACAGTTATATTTGTTTCTCATTAAGATTTGGGGATAAATGGAAAAAAAAATATCTAATTGATTCCTCTAATCATGCTAAACAGCATGGGATGGAGAAATCACCCATTGGGGCTACTGTATTTTGACAGTCATGCCTGCCAGCTGTCAAAATACCTGACAAGTACCTGCATCTAATGGGATGCAGGCACTGCTTGGCTAAACAATAACATAAATGCCTGTGTTGCGGTCCAGGGGTAATCACACACACAAAAAAAAAATAAAAAAAAAATAGTACAAGCACAATTTTTTTGTGATGGCACTGGACCGGAAAGCGGGGATTGCTGTGCCACGTGTTCTGATGCGGGCAATTGCAATGCGGGCCGAGGGGGCGTGGCTGCGGTGCCATCGACTTGAATGCACCGCCAAGTCCCCTCCACCCCAGAATGCAGGGAGGATGTTCTAATGCGATCCAGTGTGTTGCAACAGTGAGTAGCTAAACTTGCTGGAACACACTGGAAGTGGTGTGAACAGGCCCTCAATATTTCAATCGAAGGATGTTGGGAGAGAGCCGGCAGACAGGGCCACCCAGTGAGCATATTTCAGTCAGTCCATCATGAACCTGCTACAATTCACTCAATCTATTGCCAGCTTTATTGCCAGCACCCCTAGTTATTGTACTCTGACATTGGCACAGGTGCTGCAGTCAGGATACCCAAAACAGTGACTTCTGGACCAGCTTCCCCACGGGGGCCACTCACCAGTTGAAATCTTGCAGGATGTGCCCAAAAAATGTGAACAGTTTATGGCCAGCTTTATCTTTCCACATCCTGTCAAAAAAATCCAAGCTGGGCTTTAACCCCCATTTAAACTGCTTAGTATAGGAATGCATGCAAGATTTTATGTGTTTACAAAACATTTGCGCTGCTGATCATTGTTAACAGCATCTGTGAATGGAGAGACTACAAGTCCCGCGTTCTGCCAGAGTTGAAGGGACATCAACACACTTGTAGTCACTGACACTTCCTCCCTTCATTAAAAGTCCGTACAGACAGGGGCTTGGATGGATAATCTGCATGAGCCAGAGCATTGCACCCACAATCCATGCACCACAGTTGCAAAGCTCCAAATGCAAACAAATAAATGCACCTTTTAGGAATGTGGATACACTTATGTATTTATGTTTGCAAAACTAAACTGTGGCTTGAGATGTAAAGTAAACAAATATTGTAAAGTGTAATTACTAAGAGAAACATGTCTCTAGCTAGCCCATGTCACCGTGCAACTCCACAGCATCTGTGATCGCAATAAACCGATCTATGCATCACCGGTAAAGTAGACATTTCCCGTATCTAGCAACCTGCTTTCATTTCACAAATGACAACAATCTACGTACTATACACACACACACGTCGGTTTCACTCTTAATACACCAATGAAATGGCTCCTGATAGCTCACCATAGTTTTGGAGGACCCCATTAACGTTGTCGCGGGGTAGCACGAATGGCAGCAGCCACTGTCCCGGAACGTAAACCTGCTGTGCCGCTACTGATGAAAACCAAGTGCCCGTTTCCTAAGCTCACGCAGCACGGCACCATTGCGCATGCGCCGTCACGCCTTCCCGTACACGCTAGGCGGGAAGTGCCGAGAGCTTGCTGTGTACAGCGCTTCAGTTGCTGATCACGGCCGAGAAAGTCATCCGTCACTTTCCCTTCTGGAGAGGCCAACCTTTACCACAGCTTCCATGGTGTATCCCTTGTGACAAGGCAGAGTTTACATGCAGCAATGTTCTAGTTCTATGTTTGAGTATAGGCACGTACATTAATGAAGAACGTCGGGGGAAAACTTGTATTACACACTGCAAGGGTTAACTGCTTGGGGTGTTTTTTTGTTTGATCTTGGTGCCCCTCCTTTGCAGTGGTCTAAGGTCCCTGACATCATTTCCCATTACACTGGGGGGAATTTATCAAAACTAGAGCAGACAAAATCTGGAGCAATTGCCCAATGCAACCAATCAGCTTCTCTCCTGTTTGTTCAATTATAAGATTTGAAAATGCAAGGGAGAAGCTGATTGGTTGCCATGCACAACTGCTCCAGATTTTGATAAATTCCTCTTACTGAGTATTGGACTTGACGCCACGGAACATATCATCGCTGCAGCAAAAGAGGCAGGGAGCCGGCTTTTCTCAATAGTTTGGGTGAGTATAACGTGTTTTTTTAGCACCTACACAAAAACAAGCTCTGAGCCAGCTGAAACAGGGCTCCCTCCAGCCTGTCTCCTACATTGCAGCATTGAACTGGTCCTTAGCATCCTCATGTCTATGCACTGTATATAGGGGTAATGATTTATGGGACCTTAGGCTGCTGCAGTGGAAGGACCAGTCTAACAACAAGCCGGCTCTGTGGTTCTGGTGAGTAAAACCATTTTTTTTTTTTAAATGTTTTACTTCAATGAGCAGTAAACCCTTACTGTAAAGCCTCATTCACACACAACGCAAGCAAAATTGTATATTGCGTCTATGCGCGCACTATATGCAATCCCACAATGCATCACTCGTTATGGAATTTTTATTGTGCTATATGCATGTACACGCAGAAATACACTGCCTGGACGCATCTCTGTTCCATTCTGTTTTTTGCGCATATATACGGCTCCACACGCAGCTATGTTTATGGAGCCATTTATTTGCATATGGTACAATACGCACGAATGCGCGGCAGTGTGAATGAGGCCTAAGGGTTAATACATATTTTTAACTGGAGTTATTTAACCCTTGCAGTGCGGGGTAGCACTACTGTAAGGGTTAATACACATTATTCCTGGAGTTCGTTAACCCTTGCAGTGTGGGGTAGCCCTACTGTAAGGGTTAATACATTATTCCTGGAGTTATTTAACCCTTGCAGTGTGGGGTAGCCCTACTGTAAGGGTTAATACACATTATTCCTGGAGTTATTTAACCCTTGCAATGTGGGGTAGCCCTACTGTAAGGGTTAATACAAATTCCTGGAGTTCTTTAACCCTTGCCGTGCGGGGTATCTCTACTGTAAGGGTTAATCCAAGTTTTGCCCAGAGTTCTTCCTTCTTAGGTTTGCTTGTATACAAGACCCTCTTTATAAAAAACACGGGGCAAAATGTTTAATAACCCTTGCAGGGGAGCGACCCGTGCACTGCAAGGGTTAGGTGCTCAATTTTGTCTAGGTGCCGCCTCCCTGTTTCCCCGGTCTCTGAACCCAGTCTCCTCCTACACTGCAGCATTAAAATGTTCCTTAGCATCCTCATGCCTATGTATGGGACCCACTGATGGGACTACCAGGGTTGCATTTGCGACCGAGCCCTGCTGTTCCACCTGTTGGAGGGCAGAGAGGAAGAAGAGGGTCCGCAGCTCCCTCATGCCGCCCCCTCCCTGAGATAGTGCTGCTCCTTCCTCGTCGCTCTGCCACCCGCACCAGTAGAAGCGGGGCATGTGCAGGCGGCTGGAGAGGCTGTGTCACCTTTACAGCAGAATGTGCTGCAGGCACCCACCGTCAGGCAGCACATTCGGCTGTGTGGGAGAGAACCCTGTCCACTTAGACCTGCCCCCTGGCCAACACGACAAAGAAGCTGCTGCAGGAGTCAGTTGTGGGTACATGCTGGACCGGGGAGGGGTGAGAAGTTGGTGATATTCAATTTTTATAATGCATTGCTGGGACTTGTAGTCCCGCATAGCTGTTGGTATTCTGCATTGCTGTATAATGATTATACAGCAATGCAGAATATCACCAACTATGTGGGACTACAAGTCCCAGCAATGCATTATAATATTAATTAGGGATGCACCAGTGTCATTAACAGGAAGGCTGTCGAGGTCCCCAGCCAGCGCGGGACCTCAGGCAGCCGCTTCAGTTTAAAAATGTAGTGCTGGTATCTGCAAACACGCCCGAACCCATCACTACTGTTAACCACACAGTGCCTGTTTATAGTGCCTTCCCGGGGGGTTGCTGAAGTTTCTAGTTATGTCTCTGATAGGACGTGATGATTTGCGGGACCTTAGACTGCTGCAGAGGAGGGGGAATGGGCTTGAAGGACTGGTCTAAGAAGAAGCCAGCTCTGTGGTTCAGGTGAGTATAACTTTCTTCTTTTTTTTTTTTCGCACCTAGGAACAAACGAGCAGTAAACCCTGCAAGGGTTAATGTTTTTCCCGGCCTTCTTTAAGTGCAACTAAAGTCACAATGTCCTTTTTTAGTTCTGGATAGAGTTGAGAGGGATTAGAACAAGTGTCAGGTTTTTATTGCTGTCTGTGTTCCCATTAGGGAGATTTACCCTCTGTGTGTCCTGGTAAAGATCACTGGACATGAAATATAATCCCAAATTTTGCGGTGGCCCCAGAACAGGAAGAGATGGGAAATCTTCCAATCCAGACACTAGTTCTGGTGACCCCGCTGACCACCAGGAATTTCCCTCTCTTTGAAGAGATTTCTTCTCACTTTCTGTTGTGGATATCAGACAGGAAGAGAAGGGAAATCTCCCCAATAGGACACAGATGGCAAAAGCTGACATAGGTCATAACTCTCCCTTACTCCATCCAAATAATAATAAAAAGAAAGTTTTGGCATTTTTTTGCAAACCATGTTGGCAGTGAGGGTGATTTATCAAAACTGGAGCAGACCACATCTGGAGCATGGCGACCAATCAGCTTCTCTTATCTCATTTTCAAATCTTACCTGAGCAAACTGAGAAGAGATGCTGTTTGGTTGCCGTGGGCAACTTCTCCAGATTCTGTTTGTTCCAGTTTTGATAAATTCCCTCCAGTATTAGATTGTATTCACATACAAACCCTGGTTAACAGAAAATCTTTCCTAAGACAAATAGGGAAGCTGTTACTTGTGACCTTTCTTTTATAAAACAGAACTACAACCTCCAATTCTTAAAGCCAAGGAAGGTGCCATCTTAGCCTACTGCAACAAACCAACACATGAAATGTGCATGTTGCAGTTAAAGGTGTCTTGATAGAGGGGGATTTATTAAAACTGGAGCAGACAGAATCTGGAGCAGTTGCCTATGGCCTGCGTCTCTCTAGTCAGTCAAGATTTTAAATTGAAAGACAGAGGCCGATTGGTTGCTATGGACAACCTGCTCCACATTCTGTCTGCCACAGTTTTGATAAATTCCCCTCTATAAAGGCCAATTTACACTAAATTCCCAATCACTGTGTTCCGACGCATTGCCCAATAGGAATAAATGGGATGTCTCAAACTGTTAGTGCAGTGGGTGTTGCTAATGCATGTTAAAATGCCCACACATTCACCTTTTACACCCCCCACCTTGGCCAGTAATCTAAAAATGTCTCTTACTAATTGAGGTGGGAGAGGATTGCCACTTACACTGTAAAGCATGCACCTCCAGGGCTTGTGTGCCCAGAAAACCAGAGGGCTCTGATATACAACCAATTTCCATGTCTGCCAGCTCTACCAACCCCTGTGTACCTCCTGCACCATACTATAAGCCAGTGATGGGCTAGTAATAGAGGAGGGGGTGGACAAAGCAAGCAACAAGAGCTAACATGAAATAAATGTGCCGCACTATGAAATGACATACATGTAAATAAATAAATCCTTGTCCTACAGTGAACAATACATCACTAAAGTGCAAGCTTTTCAATATTGCTATTTCTGTACTAAATATAGACAACTACCAGTCCACGCAACATAAAAAAAAGCGTACCCTCCAAGTGAGGTTACCCCCTCACTGCAAGAATTGCGTGCTTGTTTTGTCTAGGGGGCTAAGCTGTATTACTCACCTGATCCTCGGTCCCCTCAGCTCGCTCCAAGACTTGTCCCCTCAGCCACTTCTCCCCTGGGCTCCGAAGGTCTAAGGGCCACTGACGTCATCACGTCTTATGCATTAGATTTTAGGGTGCCGTGGAACATTCCACAGCCTGAATGGAGTAGGAGAGAGGTGAGGGCTTGCCACCCCAGAACCAGGACCAGGTGAGTAATACAACTTTGTGTCCCCCAGACAAAAATAGCACTATATATGCTAATAATAGCACTACTAAAATAGCTTGCAGTTCAAGGGTAACCCTAAGGGTATGGTTTTCTTCTTTACCCGGAATTCTTTGTTAATCGTAGCGAAAGCAGATATTTTTTTTGTGTGAGTTTTGGATAGTGTGGGGAAGATAGTTAGAATGTCTGTAAAGGTTTTACCCTCTTTGCACTGGTAGCCACTGTTGCAGGACACAAACCCAAAATTTGAGTTGTCACTATGTTGTCATGTAATGCTTTTCTATGACTGAATGCAAACCTAGATGTTCACCAGCGTCTAGGTGCATTCAGTCTAGAAGCGTTTACTTAAACTACAGACTTTTGCGTTCCCGGGCTCCAACACAACTAAGCGCATCAACATCTAAACACAGGAAAAATGTGATCTGGGAAACATATGTACATGTACATAAACACCGACCTGCTGCTGTGCACTAGGTTTTAGGGCCCATTCACGCCAATTGTGGTGTGTTCCAAGCAGGTAGCTGTTGAAACGCATAGCAATTGCTCACTAAACTTCCGCCTTCGTTCTGGGGCGGGAGGGGGGCATATCGGTGCATTGAAGTAAATGGCACCACAGCCACGCCCCACCCCCCCTGCCTGTAGTGCGTACAGACGCGTGGCAAAACATTTCCTGTGTTCCGGTCAACTGCGAACGCAAAAAATAGAGCATGCAGCATCTTTTGCAGATTTTCTATGGTCAGATGGAGAAAGTGAAACAGATTCCTCTATCTACGCTAAACTGTGTGGATGGAGGAATGTCTCACTGGGCCAAGCTTCAGTATCTTGGTGGTCGGCCTCGCTGGCTCTCAAAATATCTGAACAATGCCTGCAGCCAATCAGATTGTTGATTGGGGCCGACTAGCAAGATACTGAAGCTTGGCCCAGAGGGAGATTCCTCCAGCCACACAGTTTAGAATAGATAGAGGAATCTGTTGTACTTTTGCCATCTGACCATAGAAAATCTGCAGATAATCTAGAGGTGTATGGCCAGCTTTACTATTTATTATTTTCAAAAATTTCCTAACTCACCCGTTATCTTTGTAAAAAAAAAACAAAAAAAACTTTCATGCAAATGTATCTGTTGTAATAACTTAAAGTACATCTATGCTCAAACCCTTTTTTTTTTTTAAAGTATTATTTGTGTAGAGTGGTGAGAGCTTAAAATCCCTGTCAGGGTTATAAAGTGGTCAGTCTATCTGTCCTTGTGACCACTGTCAGCAAAGGAAAAATCCTACAAGTCCTCATAAGCCTTGGTTCACACCTGAACGTTTTGTAGCGCGTTCTACGCTCGACGAACGCTCTACAAAACGCTAAAACATCCAAATGCCACTGTATTCAATGGGTCTGGTTCCCACCTTGGCGTATTTCAGCCCGTCCCTAACGCGCTACAAAACGGCCCACGCCTGAAAAGGTACATGTACTACTTTGGGCCGTTTTTGTTGCGCGTTTCCATTGGGATACAGCCAAGTAGCCCTCGGAAACGCGCGTTAGTCGCGCAATTTTTTTACTGCAAATCGCGGTTAAAAAACAGTGAATCAGGGCTAAGTTTTATTGACACTTTAAGAAAACACACAAACACTAATTTCGCGCTGAAGTTGCTAGAGGGCCAGACCATTATAAATAGGGAAGCAGGTTGTTTACCACGACAGTAGAAGTGATTTGTTTCTGAAGATACGGGCAAACAACGCGATTTAACAGCCTTTGAACGTGGGGTGATTGTTGGCGCTCTGAGCCATGGAGCGGGTATCAGCAAAACAGCAGAATTCGTTAAATGTTCAAGAGCAGCTGTTGTTAAAGTGTTTAACCCTTTCGCTGCCAAGGACGTACGGCATACGGAGGAACAAAAGTGTTTCCGGCTGGCCAGCTCAGTATGCCGTACGGACCTGGCATTTACAGTTCCACTATAAGCTCATGTTTGCTTTAGCGACCATAATTATTATTATTACATAGTATTTATATAGCGCCAACAGTTTGCGCAACGCTTTACAATATAAGGAAGACATTACAGTTACAATACAATTCAAGACAAAATGGTAAGGAGGGCCCTGCCCCTGAGGGCTTACAATCTAAAAGAGGAGGGGGAAATGATACATGAGGTAGCTGTGGGAATGAATTATGTGAGAATGTGAAGGTTCAGTAGTTAGGTTGAGGTGGGATAGGCTTCCCTGTAGAGATGAGTCTTTAGGGAACGCCTAAAGGCAGTCAAGGTGGGAGATAGACGGACAGGTTGGGGTAAGGAGTTCCAGAGGATGGGAGAGACTCTAGAGAAGTCCTGGAGGCGAGTATGGGAGGAGTGGACAAGGGAGCTGGAAAGCAGGAGGTCA
>NW_017306689.1:281381-293262 GCF_000935625.1 Nanorana parkeri | reverse complement strand
AAGTCTGCGTGTTGTGAGGGGAGCCAAGGTGTCTAGGGAGGATGAGAGTGAGTTGTTAAAAACAGAAGTAGCCAGGTCAGGGCAGGACAGGGGTGAGATTTTGTCAAAGAGGGAGTCAGTAGCAGAGTGGAGAAGAGAAAGGTCGAGGTGGTGGAGGTTTCTCTGGGTGACAGTGTGCCTTGTAAGGGGAGTCAGTGTTGGGGACAGGGTGATTGTGAAACTGACCAGGTTGTGGTCTGAGAGTGGGAAAGGGGTGTTGGAGAGGTTGCAAGGAGTGCATAGGTGGGAGAAAACAAGATCAAGTGTGTTACCATCAGAGTGAGTAGGAGTCTGTGTCCATTGAATTAGATCAAAAGAAGAGGTTAGGTTAAGAAATTGAGTGGAAGCTGGGGAGTTAATGTTAGTAGCAATGTTAAAGTCACCAAGAATGATAGTGGGTATTTCCGAAGAGAGAAAGTAGGGTAGCCAGGCAGACCATAAACTTATAGTAGAACTCTGTTCCCCGGACTGTCCCCTTCAAATTAAATGACTGCTATTACCAAAAAAATTGATTTTATCAATTTAATTGTGTATTCTTATCGGTTTAATATTAATTTGAGAAACATTTGCATAATTATCGCAGGGCCTACAAATTTAGTAGCATCATTTTTATTCTACCGGGCCTTCGCTCTTTTTCATCTCCGGGGTGGGGCGGAGGCGCAAGCGTCGGCTGGCGGGGAGAAGCCACAAGTTTCAGGATGGCTGAGCGGTGAGGAGAACGGAGCCGCTGTTATCCTTTTTTTTTTTTTTTCAAATTCTTTATTTATTTATAAAGGCATGCGAGGCACGCCCCACAAAATACAGCCAAATACAAAAAAGGCGGAATCATCCGCAAGAACAGTCACGGCAATTATACATCATCGGCTTTAAGATTGATATAATGCAATAGTACTCTCTAAAATAGAGTGTGGGGTCTCAGCAATACCTTATGCGTTTTTCATAATGTTTTTCAACAAGTACAACTTTAAGGCAGTTAGTGAGAATCTTCATTCACCATCAAACAAACGGAGGATAGGCAGCAGAATGCCGCTCAGAATAGGCAAGAAAAGAAAGGCGACAACGGAAACAGAAGGCAGAAGAGAAAAAGACTTAGAGGAGCTAGAGAGAGAGAGAACACTGCATCAGATCTCCCAGTCGGTCCCTGTACTCAAGTCAGGCGTGCCCTGGCGTACTCCACCGTGTAGCGGAATTGGATCCATGGTGCCCAAGTGAGTACAAATTTGTCCTGTGTGGCTCTCAGAGAGGAGGTCAGGTCCTCCATCATCTCAATCTCCTCCACTCTTTGCAACCACATTGCAATTGAGGGGGGTCGGGCGCTCTTCCTTTGGGCGGGGACCCAAGTCCTCGCCGCATTGATCAGGTGGATCGCCAGAGAGCGTCTGTACACTTTTCGTGAGAACGGTGCAAGGTGAAGGAGAAAGACAGATGGAGTAAACTGTAGGTCCAATCACGTTATTACCCGTATTAGGTCAGCTATCTCCGTCCAGTAAGGTTGGATGAGGGGGCAGTCCCAAAAAATATGCTTGAGGGTTCCCGCGGCTCCACTACACCTCCAGCACATGGGTGAGGAGTCCGGGAACATGCGGTGGAGAACAGTCGGGACCCTGTACCACCTAGTCAGCAGCTTGTAACCCGCCTCTTGATATCTATTGGCAATAGACGATTTGGTGTCAAAATAGTAAATTTGTTCGATCTGTGAGGGAGTAAACTCCATCTCCAGATCCGTCGCCCATTGTCTGATGAAGTATGGCGGTTGATCACTCGGCTGGGCTCGCAAGCAGCTGACCAGTAGGGACAGAGTATGTCTGGTCGGTGCGGCTTGTAGGCATAAATTCTCAAACTCCGTCAGTGATCGGTGCATAGGGCTCTGCTCTTTAACTGAGCGCAGGTAATGACCGATTTGTAGAGCTTGCCAGGGACTGAGGTCGGGCTCTGTCTTACGCTGAATTTGGGAGTTCGACATCCAGCCCCTAGCAGTTCTGAAGTGTACAGCTCTGGTGCAGTTCCCTGTTGTCAGTGCAGTTCGCAAGGTGCCCATAAGGCCCGGTGTGAAATGGGGATTACTCACAATCGGAAGCATGGGTGCGGGCGTCGGAGAGAGGGCCGAGGAAGCAAATATGACACTGGTCGTTCTCACCGCAGCTCTCACCAGCGGATTCGTCCACCGTGACACCGACAAAGCAGGACGTATCCATGGGATGCCCCACAATGGGAAGGGACAGTTTTCCTGCTCCAATGCCACCCACAGCTTGTGTTGTGCATTACAGCACCAGTCCACCACTACAGCCAACATGGCCGCTTTGTAGTAGATGTATGGATCTGGGAAGTGTATGCCACACTCCGCCCCGGACCTGGACAATAGCTGGTGTCGAATCCGAGCCCTTTTGTTAGCCCACACGAAGGCTAGGAAAGTCGATCTCATTTGCTTAAGATAGGCCGAGGGGAGCGATATCGGGAGAGTCTGGAATAAATACAACAACCGGGGCAAGACCGTCATCTTCAAGATATTGTTGCGTCCGAACCATGTGAAAGCTGGGCGCTTCCAAGAACGTAAATCTGCGGTGATGCGACGTTGAAGGGGAAGAAAGTTGAGAGCGAAAACTCTCCGAAGATCAGATGGCAGCAAAACCCCTAAATATTTGATATGGGAGTCCGCCCATTTAAAGGCAAAGGACACCTTAAGATAATGTATGCGGGAGTCAGGTAAGCCGCTGTCATCCTGTCAGTTTCCTGAATCACATCAGTTATGTGCACTGTAAGTATTTCTGCCTTACACCACTGACCTCTGCACTTTGCGTTACATTACTGACCTTTGTACTTAACGTTACATTACTGACCTCTGTACTGATGAACCTCTGCACAATGCGTTACATTACTGACCTCTGTACTGCGTGTTACATTACTGACTTCTGTACTGCGCGTTATTGCTGACCTCTGTGCTGCTGACCTCTGCAATGTGTTATTACTGACCTTTTGTACCGCTGACTCCTGTACTGTGTTACATTACTGACTTCTGTACTATGCATTACATTACTGACCTCTGTACTGTGCATCATACTGCTGACCTCTGTACTGTGTGTTACATTACTGACCTCTGTACTGTGCGTCATACTGCTGAACTCTGTTTTGTGCGTTATTACTGGCCTATTGTCACGGTCCAGCAGGGCAATGCTCACAAGGATCTCAGCTGCGGAACTAACACTCTAGAATTACGGGTTCGGTCAGTCTTGCAGGACCCCAATACACTCAGTGTGAGGGGAAACCGTTCCACATCATGTACCCGTCCTAGTAGTGTTATTTGGACAAGGCCAATGAGGGTCTGAGTTTCTAACTACAGGTTGTTTAATTCAACTAACTAAAGTGTGGGCATGAGGTGATTTGTAGTTCCTTCTCCGGAAAAGTAGTGGGACACGTATTGTAGAGGACCACTTGCACTCCTATATAACAACTGGCGTGTATTAGAGTTCACTAATATGCTTGGCAACAGTACGGAGTGGTTACTATGGGAGTTTGTACCGCACTGTTTTAAGATATGCAATCGAATAACCTCTATAGCAATGGCTATACCATCTGTACTAATGTACACAGTTCATCAATCCAGCTTTAAACAGAGTAACTTGCAATGGCTACTAATGGGCTGGGGGAGATCCCCTAAGTACTTGCGGTTCTGGTGTGGAATAAGCTCAGATGGATCGGGTGGTATTCCAGTATGGCTGGAGGTAGGGTACAGCAGGTGAGCAGTAGTGGAGTCCCGGTATGCAGGCTGAACCCCCTCTCTTATGTTAAGGCGGTCTGTGGCTCTGTTCCCTACAGAGTCAGTCGCTCGACGTTCCACAACGATAGAACGCCGAGTGACTGACTCAGCTGTGATTAAGAGGAGGCGCCGCGCCCAGGGGGAGGGGCCGTGACGTCACGGCTGAGACGTCGGCCCGCGGCGACGGCGCTCCTGCCCGGGTAATTCAATGGCACCTATGTACCGCTGACCTTTGTACTGTGTGTTACATTACTGACCAATGTACTGTGCGACATACTGCTGACCTCTGTACTGTGCACCTCTGTACGTTTCTGCAGCGTGGGACCTGAAGGGAGGTTCAACGAGGCTGCTGGAGGCTTCACCCTGGTACATGAAGGCAACATCGCTGCACCCCCCAAACACCAGGAGAGGAAGAGAGCACCTGAATTAGACCAAATGTGCACTGTAAGTCCCTGGTTTTTCTGCATTACAACGCTGACCTCTACACTTCGTACATTACTGACCTCTGTACTGTGACACAATGCTGGCCTCTGCACTCTGCGTTGTTACTGATCTCTGTACTGTGTGTCATACCGCTGGTCTGGAGGAGTTTAGGCCGATGCAGGGTAGGGGTTAGGTTGGGGAATGGTGGTGAGTAACTTTTTAAGGCCTGGCTAGTAGCTCAGGAAATGAAATTTCGAGCCCTGAGCTAGAACAGACATAGCTACCGTGTTTCCCCGAAAATAAGACACTGTCTTACACTCACACAATCCACACTTACTGTATTCATGTACAACAGTCTACATGTATTCATGTACACAAATATGGTGATCAGGACAATCAGGGGTGCCAAACCTTTGCTAGAGCAATTTGGTAACCAATCGCTGGCCAGAATGGGCAAAGCGCACTTTCAATTCCTCACAGGCGGAGAGCATTTGGTATCACTCCGCCTGTGACAGGAGGCAGCGCTATAGAGGAGGCATCGGCTTATGCGGCTCTGCTCCCTCCGCTGTCACCTCGCTTCCTCTAGCGCTGGCTTCGTTGGCACCGCTGACTCACTCCTGCGGCTCTTCAAGTCCACCCTTATGCCACCACCGGCCCTGGGAATGGTCACAACTAGGTGTTATTTTCGGGGTAGGTCTTATATTTTAGCAATTCCTAAAAATAGTACTAGGTCTTATTTTCTGGGTAGGTCTTATTTTCGGGGAAACAGGGTATTTAGTTCAAACTAGAAAAGATGGTACATGCATGAATCTATAACCAGCCTTTATAGCAGGGCGCACAATGTGCATTTTTGGTTTGGGGGACGCATTGGAGTCCCATCGTGCATTTTTGGTTGCTGGGCCTCCAGTGCGCCCCTGCACCTTATTAGGAGGAGTTGACTACCTCCAGGTACACCTGCATGTAATTTATAGACTGCATTAATATGCTCACACTTGGAGACTCGTATACATAGAGTTAGGACCACACTTTGCAGAGGTGCCTTGGCGCGACAGTGTGGTTTCTACATATTTTTGCCCAAAAGTTTGTGCAACTAAAACCTCTGATTTTAACGCATACTGTTGACAGGGCTATTTGTTTGGTTGCAGGTTGGCTGGCAGGTTGAGGCTGGGGAATGTTTGTGTTTTGTATTAGGGTATTTAGTTCAGCCTATGTGTGTGTGTGTAATGAGTCACTAAGAATTCCCATACCAATGTATATTGTATTCACTGAGGTAGACAGACTATTCTACTTCTAGGAGCCTTTTGAATGAGTCTGTACTGCCAGCTGATACTTAGAGGACCTCGATAGCCGAGGTTGTCTGACCATCAAGATCCAAGGGGTCACAGAATCCCTCTTTCAAGGCCAACTGAGACCCACGGAACAAGTGATTTTTGAAAACCTCCTTAACTGACCTGCTGAGCCTCCAATCAACTTGGAACGGATTTGCAGCGCACTTCGACTCAAAGGTTTGGCAGATGCCCCTCCCAGGGATATGTGCTGCATTCCTAATTTTCCACTCAAAGAAGAGACCCTAACTAAAGCTGCACCTACATTACCAACAATGGATAGAATATTTATGTAGCTTTTTGAGGACTGTAATTTCAGGGGCACAGGTACAATCTTCACACCACAGATTTACCAGATTTCTGCGACAACTTGCATCTGGACTGTTTGTCTGAATGGTACATCAACTTCCAACAGCTCAAAGATCTTCCAGCTACAGGTCGCACCCCAGCTGCTTCACTGCTGAAACTCCCATCCAAACGGAAACAGGCTTACCTGACCCTCGGTTCCGGCGTTGCCCAGTGCTCCATCAGAGATTCGTGACGTCAGCTGCGACGTCACGAGACTCCTCCCCCTCTCCCGTTTAAACCCGGCGGTTGCACTTGCCTGGCATTCGTGCAAGTGTGTAGACGCCAGTCAAGTTCCTTCGTCGGTCTGCCACAAACTCACCACTACTATTGGGCCGGTCAGAGCCCCTTCTCCTCTCCATCCACACATCCTGCATGCACAGGACATCCACCAGTCTCAGGACAGCCTGTTCCCTCAAAAGCCTCACTGCAGCCCCAGTCTGAGAGCCGGATCACCTGAGCTGGGACTGTCGTTCCCTCAAGCTCCACCGGAGGGCACCCTTCCCATTCCAACGGTCATCTCCACAACAGCAAGTATACCTTTTGCTGCATTCCTAATTTTCCACTCAAAGAAGAGACCCTAACTAAAGCTGCACCTACATTACCAACAATGGATAGAATATTTATGTAGCTTTTTGAGGACTGTAATTTCAGGGGCACAGGTACAATCTTCACACCACAGATTTACCAGATTTCTGCGACAACTTGCATCTGGACTGTTTGTCTGAATGGTACATCAACTTCCAACAGCTCAAAGATCTTCCAGCTACAGGTCGCACCCCAGCTGCTTCACTGCTGAAACTCCCATCCAAACGGAAACAGGCTTACCTGACCCTCGGTTCCGGCGTTGCCCAGTGCTCCATCAGAGATTCGTGACGTCAGCTGCGACGTCACGAGACTCCTCCCCCTCTCCCGTTTAAACCCGGCGGTTGCACTTGCCTGGCATTCGTGCAAGTGTGTAGACGCCAGTCAAGTTCCTTCGTCGGTCTGCCACAAACTCACCACTACTATTGGGCCGGTCAGAGCCCCTTCTCCTCTCCATCCACACATCCTGCATGCACAGGACATCCACCAGTCTCAGGACAGCCTGTTCCCTCAAAAGCCTCACTGCAGCCCCAGTCTGAGAGCCGGATCACCTGAGCTGGGACTGTCGTTCCCTCAAGCTCCACCGGAGGGCACCCTTCCCATTCCAACGGTCATCTCCACAACAGCAAGTATACCTTTCTCATAGACTGTTGCTTAGACAATACCTGCATATTACTCAGACACCTGCTCATCATTCCCAAAAAGCCACTTCCTCCACAACAGCAAGTATGTGGGGGGCCTGAGCGGTCCAATAGTAGTGGGGAGTTCGTGGCAGGCAGACAGAGGAACTTGCCTGGTGTCTACACACTTGCAAGAACGCCAGGCAAGTGCAACCGCCGGGTTTAAACAGGGAGAGGGGGAGGAGTCTCGTGACGTCGCGGCTGACGTCACGAATCTCCAACGCAGCTCCGCGCCGGAACCGAGGGTCAGGTAAGCCTGTTACACAAACATGGCAGACAACTGGATTTGCCCCTCCAGAAAGTTCCCCCCAAAGACGAGACAAGTGCCCATTCTCCTACGTCCATCTCATCTGGCAAAGTGGATCTGTGAAAAATGAGCACCGAGGTTCTGTAATGACATTATGTGAGATCTCTCCTGTTTATGTTTGTAGCAGTAACTAAGTTCTTTTTGAAGTTCTTGCAGTTTCAGCCATTTTTTAACTGATCTACACTCTGCATGGTTATGTTACAGTAGATCTGGCTTACATTGAACTTTGCATGTTTTTACACTCTATATACAGTAAATCTTTTATTAGCTATACTTAAAGCCTGACTCTTCCAAACTAAGCAAGTGTTTTGTTTTTTTCCCACCCCACTTATTTTATCCTGTTCTAGTTATATTTATATTTACCTGGATTTGATCACTTTTTGAGACAATGCCTCTTATCACCGTGGTTTAATTATGTTAATAATGTTGATAAATGTATTTACTTTCACTCATTCACTGTGATTAAATGCCCATTTTATTCCTACTTCATGTTGTGTGCTCTTTTTCTTTTATATTGATATGTTTATTTAGGCACCCTTGCTGCTTGGGCACATTTGTTTTTTGTCTCGCGTTAGAGGCACATAGTTACAGCCTTTGTCTTTCATAAGCTCTCCTTGGGGTTTTTTTTCCCCACTACTTTTTAACCTATATGTGCCCCAAGTTGGTGAGGGTTTCAACTCTGGTTGTATGTGGGTCCATACAGAAGCTTTCTCTGAGGCACTTCTACAGTAAAGCGGATCTATATTTCCATTAAACCTCTTATGCTGAAATCAGATCTTTAGGTACTTCAGTGTCACAAATTACAGATAGTGTTTTATGTGTACTATAAAAGAAGCTGTGGCCATGTTTGTAAAATTGAGAATATTCTTATTGTGGAATTATGCTGATAACTGATGCATCCCAATAAATATGCCATGTTGCAGGAAGTTGGGGATATTAGTTCAGGTGTGGCAATGCTGGAGCATGACTCTTTCCCTATCCGAGGGGGAGTGACTGTTCCAGGAAGGATGGGAGCAGGATGGATGGACAGGAGAGACAGATATTGGCGGTGGGGGGGCTCTATTATCAAAAGGACAGACAGGGTAATCTGTAACCGGGACCGTGAGCGGCGAACAGTCTGTTGCCTACCGAGTAAACAGAAACAGGAACCATACCGCACTCCTTAACGGGATTCCCACTTGATGAAGGTGGGTGCTCGAAATAACACTGTCCCTTTCAGAAAATACTACCTAAGCCTGATGAAGGGGACCCTGCAAGGCCCCCCAATAAACGTTTTACTGTAAACTCCCTAAAAAAAACTAGAGGCAGCCACCTAAAATTGGTGGAGAAAATAATTAACCACAAAGGGTGTAGGAGCTTCTTTTTAGAGTGGTTACATTTTGGAGCTCTCTGCCACAAGCAGCGATATCGCCAGAGTATTGAATCATTTAAAAATCATTTAGATACCTTCCTCAGAGAGCATAACATACACAGGTACAAGTACTCCTAAAAACTAGACCACACAGAGACTCGTATACACAATCACACACAGACACATAAAAGTTTAACTTGATGGGCCTGTGTCTTTATTCAACCTCAAATACTATGTAACTATATAACTTGGTCCCCAAGCCATAAGCAGTTTATTCAATTATATTCTTGCCTCCCACAACCCTAACCAGCTGGTTTATCTGATCCAGCGACATCTCGGGTCCCGTAGGTGTATTGTGGTAGCTGCACCACTTGGAGCTTTTTGCTCACCTGGCCACGCTCCGGGATCAGCCTCCAACCCCACCTACTCCTGTGGCGTCGCGCTGCTCCTCCTCCCTCAATCCAGCTGTCTGAATAAAGCCGCAGCTTTTAAAATGCTCAATGTCTAGGCAATGTAATGGATGCTGAGTATTTCTCTCTTCATCCAGTCTGCCGTTCATCTGAGCACACCTTCTCATTCCCTGATTGCAAGTGTACAGTAACCCCTCAGTCACCAGGACTGTACATGATCAGAGTTTGATCCTCAGCCCACTGAACCTGCCAGCACAGAGAACTACCATTATTCTACTTCTCAGATTACAACACAACCCAGCAATCCTCATCCTCCTGGACCCACTGCAGCAGATTCCTCCACTATCATCTATGGAACACTTCCACCCTCTCCAGAGCAGCTAACCCAGTACTCCTTCAGCTGTAAAATTGCTTGTTGCTACTGATCCACTTTATGCTGTTACATCTCTGGCGAGGGGTTACCTTGTCGCCCTGTTCCCAGGGTTATACAGTGTGCTATAAACCAAGAGCTTTATCTTCTGTATGAAGTAATACAGACTGTTACTCGCTGAGTGTGGGTGCTAAACCTCTCATGTGAGGGGTATGATGTAATATCACTTGCTATAAACTAAAAGGACTGTTGCTTGATAATTCCACAACCCTGTATAAAGTAATACAGATTGTTTATACTTACCCTGAACTTGCCTAATCTCATTCCATACCCATATGCGTTTACGTTGTGTACTTCTGAGATCCTCCTGATCAGCTGACTGCATATAGTTCCTTGAAGCTAAGAGACGCACAGGAAGTAGTGCCTATCCACAGCTGTGGTTCATACCAGGTAAAGACTAAGTACCCTGCTACATGTGTTACACTTTTTCATTAAGAGTGACAATTTCTTTTCGGTCCCATTGTTATGTTCCTACTCCATTTCTGATTTTCTCCCTCATTTCTTCTTCTGCATTTTCATCCATTTCTACTGTCGTGCCTATTTCTCCCATGCTTTCCCCTTAACCTCCTACCTTTTCCTTTCTTTGGGTTTTTGCTCTCCGGAATCCTCTCTAGCTTTTGATCCCTCTCCCTCATCTACTTTCTCTCTATAAAATTCTGTGGAATCACTATGTACATTCAAAAATTCCCTAGAACTATATTTATAGAATGTGGTTAAAACGTTAAACCCTCTTCAATGGAAATCCAACATACCCCGTCTACCACTGAATGGAAAAATAGGGTTGATAGGGTCTCGAAAATGGAAAAGGTTAGAGCTATTTCTGTGGATAAAACAATAAAGGAAGTTATGGACCTTCTATAGACAGGGTATTACTTAAAACCCTTAACGTGTACGGTTCTGTAGTGTAAACTCAGACGGGATAAGCGTAGACATCATGTTACCCGTTGTCTGTTCTTTGTTGAGTATACGGCACTCTTATTTTCTTTCTCTCCTACCTTCTGTCTCCTCCCCTTCTTTTTTCCTTTTCTCCCTTTCCCGTTTTTCTCATCTTCTCCGTAGAGCTACACTCTTTATCCAATTTCTTTCTCTATGCTGTAGCTCTTTCTTACTTTTCATGCAAATAATTTCTATAAGAGATATGCTCTTTTACGTGCATAATACCATACTTTCATATACTACCATCTGTTTTCGTCAGATCAGCTGTTTCGTGAATGTTTCTGTTCCCTTTTATACATTATATCAGTGATATGGATACAGTACATGGATCCCATGTTGGGTGTTCCTTCAGATAGCTTATGATGTTGTTTTTCTACTATACTTTTAAAGAGAACTATGGGGTGACCCTTTTTTTCCTCATAGTTCTCTTCAGGGTCACGGGAGGACATATACTAACCTCCTCCCTTGACCCGGAACTCAGTATATACCGAGCTTTTGCCCACTATATACTGAGATTGCCGCAGTAGGGAGGATCCCGAAAATATTGTTGAGATCCACCCCGTTGGCTGATTGACAGCAGGCTCTGACAGCAGGCTCTGCCTATCTAGAGGCAGAGCCAGCCGTGCTCACCCCCTCCCCTGTCAGTTCCTCCAGTAAGCGCTAGAGGATTGGAGAGGGGAGGAATCCCTGTGGGGAGCGGTGACTGACAGTCACCGCTCTCTGCAGGGAGATGATCAGCGGCATGAGTTCGCTGACTTCCCAATCAATGTAGCCGACCTGTGACTATGAAGCTGAATTATGGGGATGAGTGTTTTTCACTCATCCCATAATTCTCCTCTAATCATGTTAACAACTTTATTGGATTGAGCTTGATCAACATTTTATTGTTACTGCACATTGGATTGTGTTCTTGTCATAGTCTATAATTAAAATAAATAAAAAAAAACAGGAAGATATGAATACTTTTATTCATTTTAGTCCAAATATAGAACTGTATTCCTTTGCTAATTATAACCACTAATAATTATTATTTATAATAATGTTGTTTAAACAATTTTTTAATTAACAAAACATGATCTAGACCTAAAACAGAAGGTCCATTAATGAGGCCTAACCAAATCTGTTGAAACAAATGACATATTTGTGCTTATTTAGCATTAAACACAAAACTGAAGTTTCCTGACCAGCATTTAATTTCTTTCTTTAATTTGTTTCGGGGCAAAATTGAAGTTGTGTGAAAATGAGTGTGGCTTCCTCTTCCAGAAGGTTGCGCACGATGAGCCTAGCACCTAAATC
>NW_017306689.1:270208-281255 GCF_000935625.1 Nanorana parkeri | reverse complement strand
TAAATCAAAATATATATATATATATTTAAATATTTGCCTATATACTTTACGAAACAAGAATGTATCTAACTTGGGGAAGGCATTTTACACTAAACAACTGCAGAAGTTTTACAACCAAATTATTCATAAAGAAACTACTAATAAATATTTAGTCATCTATGCGGAGGTGACTATAATAATGTTCTCGTAGGAAGAACACAAATCTCACGCATTTATTCTGATTTTACTTGACTAAGAGGAGTAAGAAGATGTGGGATGTCATCCTCAATATATCACTACAAATAAACATCATTAAAGGTAAATAAATTCCAGTCAAACCTAAAACTTGCCCATATTTCCCTCTTCCTGTGTTAAAACTAAACTCCCAATCATGCTTTCACTGACATTTTGCTATCGGGTTGATTATATATATATATATATATAATCTATCTATTTTACTTTCTTCAGACATTATCAGCTGCACAAAGTCTGGTCAGAGCTGTTGGTTGGCAGCTTCTAAGTACTTGGGATCGACCGATATGGATTTTTTGGTACCAATACCGATTATTGGTCACATTTCAGGTCGATATTCGATATCAGGTACCGATATGCTGTTTACATCTGGTTCTCCTTCAGGCCATTCGCTGCTGATTTACAGCAGCAGGGGGTGGGTGCAATAGCCAGCCTGCTATTGGCTATTGCAATTTGAAATGTCCAATAGCAGCCTAGCTATTCATTCCAATGTTATCTGTTGCTTTTTTTTCTTTTCTTTACTCTGACGGCAGCTGGCGGCCGCTGTAAAAAACAGCAGGGCAATTGGCAGAGGAACTAATGCTTCACATTAACGCGTTACAAGCGGTTAGGAATCAACCACTATCCCTGGCCTCACAATCTGCTGTGAGGAAAATAACGACAGAAAAGTAAAAATCTTCTACTTTTATCTATTGTACAAAGCACTAAATGGCTGAGGGAGACAGGAAGTGTGCTAAAATGTATACTCTGTTTATCTGCTATCCCTTTTCAGGTCAGCAGATCTTCTTTGGTGCATGATACAGTTATGCAAAAACAGAATTAACAACAATTAGAATCTAGGTTTCATTTACTAACATTGTTTAATCCCCATGAAAACTCTGCAAAATTACTTACATTGAGGAACCAGAAAAAAATCTCCAGCTTTTAGACAAGTATTGGATTGTAGAGTAAGTTGACCCTTGACAATGTAACAAATCTAAAAATAATTATATACTCATGTTAAATTTATTGGTAAAGCCAAACCAAGTGAAAAGATATCCAGCAAATAGTAAACATAAAAGGGTACACAAACTTGCAACTATTCTGCCGCCCTCAACCAAGATGGCGGCCGCGGCATCCGGACTAGGCCGGAGTAGAATCCGGGGCCTCGATTTTTGCAGCCGCCCCGAACAGGCACCGAAGATGGAACGACATGCGGCCGCAGCAGCCAGTTAGGCCGCAATAGAAGCCGGGGCCTCGATTTTCGGCCACCCCGAAAAACGGAACGTACATGCATCCGCGGCAGCCAGCTAGACCGCAATAGAAGCCGGGGCCTCGATTTTCGGCCCGCCCCGAAAAACGGAACGTACATGCGTCCGCGGCAGCCAGCTAGGCCGCAATAGAAACCGGGACCTCGATTTTCGGCCGCCCCGAACGGGCGACAGCAACCCCAGCAGCAGCTACTCCCAGGCACCCCTCCAGGACCATCTGTGTCCCCAGGCCAGGTCTGCCAATACTGCAAGACCAGGCACACCAGCCTCAACAGGCTGCTCAGCATGGAGGAAAAGGGAGGGGGGCCGAGGCACGTGAGGGAACCTCGGTCCCCAGCAGAACACCTCGCCAGAGCCCACAGCTACCTACATCCAGGCAGTCCGACAGAGCGTACTTACGACCTCCAGACAGGTAGCTTCCAGGAGACCCTCCGCACAGCAGCAGACAGACCCCCACATACATACCGCATCCAGAAAAACGCCCCCGACCGTAGTCGCGGCGCCGCCAGCCTGCGTGGGGTACTGTGACTGGCAGGTCGAGACCCCCAGTCATGTGCACCCCACCAGGCCAAGAGACCCACAGGCGTCGAAAAGAACCATCGTCGCAGCCGACCCACCGTGGAGGGACTGCATGCGCTAGTCGGTCGCACAGGGGAGACTCCAAGGATCTACATTCATCCAGCATGTCGCCCTGGTAACACTTGCTTGAAGTAAACAGCAAACAAAAAGGAGGAAAATGCAAAAAAATTCCAGAGAAATTTTTTTAGCTCCTTACTCCTGACGCTAGGCAAAAAACTGGAGACTTGTCAGCAAGTGGGGGGTTTGGCCACCAGCAGGGGCCGCCCCTAGGCTGTCTTTGTCTCTTGTTATGTGCCTAGCGTCCCTCTCCTGCAGGTGGCGATATACCCTACCATTCAGGATCTACGATCTGTTGCCCTGTGTCCTTCAATGAACGGGAGAGAAATATAGAATGCTCTCATTTATAAAATGCTGTTTGTTCGCTGTCATGCTGAAAGTGACCTTAGAGCATTCCAAAAAACTGATTTACAAAAAGGATTCAGATAAGGAGTTTTTGTGGCACTTGCTTCCAGGTCAGTGAACATTTACTTTGCAAGATGAATCATTTCTATCACTTTTAGTAAATCAATCCTGCCGTGCTAAAGTCAGATTGGTTGATTTACAAAAGGCAAATAGGCCATTACCTTTGAAAGGGAATTGTCCCTTAGCTTAGTGAATGAGGTGAAGCTCTGCTGACTTCCATCATCCAATTATGTTCAAGCAAAAATTCAGTTTTATTTTTTTTTTACTTTTCCTTGCTTGTGATTTGATAGTTTGTCAAGGCAATTTTCACCACATTCACTGAGCTAAGGTAAAATTACCTCGCAAAGTACAAATTCCTTAGCAATGTGAACAGTCTATCTGCATTTAGTAAATCAACCCAAGACAATCATAAGCATGATAGAAGGCCAGCAATGACAGGCTCTGTATTCTCCTCAGCACTGGTTTAGATCATATAGACAAACAAAATTAAAATTTCACAAAATTTCAGAGAAATACAAATATATTTCTTTGTTCATAAACAAAGAAATAAACAAATCTCTCCACCTCAGATCTCTTTGAGATGTATGCCTCCAAGAGAAGTACAGTCTGCCTGCTTGCTTATCTCAGAAAGGAACAATAGTGATCTAGCAATTTTTCGACCTAAATTAGTTAGTGCAGCCCTCCCCAAAGGTAATCGGCAAATACGCAATCTGCCTTACCTCGCAGACTTTAGATCATCCTTGAAAAGTACCAGAACAAGTGAGTATTATCTTGTCTGCATTACAAAATTTACTGGCCATAAATATTCAGTGTAGGCTATTCACAAAAATACATGGCCATTGTTTGATGCATCGGTGTGCATTGTGAAGCCCACTCAAATGCTATCAGCCCTAAAGGGCTTGTTCACACCATGTCCGGATCATGTCCAGACCAGGACAGTTTGTCCCCGGACCAAAAAAGCATCTCATTGTATCCCTATGGTATTTCTGGGCTCTGTTCACACCAGCACAATCCATTCTGGACCAGATAAAAAAAATTCTGTTGGTCTCATTTTCTCTGGTCTGGAAGGCACTGGAATGCATAAAAACGCATGCAAACACACTGGACCGCACCTGGAAGCTATTTTCCGGAACGCAGCAAAAATGCACTGCACTGCTGTCCAGATCTGGTCCGGGAAATAGTGTGAACCTGGCCTTAATGTACCAAAGCAAGGTAACTGACCTTTTTTTCCCCAATAGACCACACAAATGCATGAGTTATCTTTCCAATTGACAGTTAACAATTCTTAATCACTCAACATGTTTTAGTTTGAAATATGTGGCTTATACCTAAACTTAGTTAAGCTTAGATGTTAAAATTAAGAGTGACTCCAAGAAATGAAGATCTTTTTACTAAAATATTAATGCTGAAAAGCCGTTTATAAAACCAACATTTTTGTATTTATCATAAATCCCATTCAGAGACACAGAATGCAGTTAGTGGGGTTATACTTCCCCCTACAGGGGTATTTGGACACTGGAAAACAAAAAAAGTCATTTGCTAACCAGGTATAACCCATCCCACTCCCAGCAAGCTTTAATCTTGTAAAAAAGTGGTACTTAGGAGTAGATCCTAAACATAGTGGGGTTGGATCTATGTCCCTTAACTTCAAGAAACAGATTTTCGTTAAGTACAAAAATCTTGTTTTCTTTACTGTTGATTAAGTAACACAGAAATCAGTAGTAATACTGAGACACCTGGGTCATGTAAAAGCAGTCTGAGGGGTAAGCAACACAATAAACAAAACGCTAACAGACCGATATAAACAGAATAAAATGGGGGAAACCTGCAGATCAAAGAGCTGCCTGATGGGCCCTGATAAAACCAGATGGCAGATTTGCAAACAAAGAAGTGTAGGAAGAGTAAAAAGATACCACTGAATAGAGACAGTGTGGGACACTGCAGAGCTGAGTAATCATGAAACCACTGATCCCTCAGCTCATGGTCTCTTCTCCGTGCACAGAGAAGTGACAGTCAGTCACTGCTCCTCGCAGGGATCCCCCCTCCCTTCTCTGTTTCTACAGAACTCACTGGGGTGCCCACACCACATATCTTGCCCAGGCATTCAAGATGTTTTATGACTATGTCAGCAAAGGCCAACAGATGTCCCTTTATGCCGTAGAGCCTTGGTTCTCAACTGGTGGGTCGCGACCCAAAAGTGGGTCACGACCCCATGTTTAGTGGGTCACAGCGTGCCTTCCACTTTTTTAGGTGAGAGGCTCCCCAGTCTCCCCCTAGCACAGCACTGTCAGTTTCCACACCAAAATATGCTGCCTGGAACCCAGTGTAAGCTTGAGGTGAAGCGGCTATGGCCGTAAGGGAGCTCCATCCATATGTACAGCTCCCTTGTATGTCCCGTAGTGGTGCCTGGACTGGAGTGACGTCACATTCTGGCTCCTGACTCCTCTACAGGGCACACAAGGGAGCTGTACACGCAATGCACGTATGGTTGGAGCTCCATCACAGCGCAGCAGCCCAGGCTGAGGATCCATTCTAGTTCACGTAAGGTAGGGAGACTGGGCAGTCCCAGTGCAATTGAAGCACTGTACCATACAATTGCACCTACCATGTGTTCTGGTGTGGGAGTTGTGTTATGTTGCCATTCATTTGAATGGCCTCCCAAACGCACCTCCCATCCACAGTTCGATGGCAGTGCAACTTGGGTCGTGCCCTAATGACCAAGGACAAATGTGGGTCCTGAGGTTACACAGGTTGAGAATCGCTGCCGTAGAGGACTTGTCTGCAGGCTTGGAGGATTTACAAGTGCACTGGGCCCTTCCCTAAGGTTTGGTTTTGAAGTGAGAAGCCTCAAAGAAACTCTTTCAGAGGCAGAGAAAGAATAGACATCTTTGAGTACTCTTTACCACCAGAAATGTGCTTTAAGATGTTGGTCAGCAAAGCACTAAAAACAATTTACCATCAAAAAGGCATGCACAGCAAGCATTTATTTTACATTACAGTTCCACAGTCCAACATTTCAGTCACATAGATTTCCTTATGTTCACAGACAAGAGACCCATTTGGAAGATACAACAGATAATGTCAATAAGATTTGAACAAGGGCTGAAAGCAAAAGCTCCAAGTCCTCTACAACCAAAGGGCCAGTGAGGACTTTAGCTTGACTCATTGACACAAGCTGCGTCCAATCCTCTAACGTCTGACAGACTGACATCAAGGCTGTGGCAGGATTCACAGCAAGGCCTGCTAGCGGAAAATAGGATTTTTGATTCACTGGAAAGTCCTTTTCTTAGATTATATTCAGAGTGAAGTAACTCAGGCACATTTGGGTTATGCAGTTGTCTTCAGGAGATTGGACACTGGCTAACAAAGCCGTAAGACAGCCTAGCATAACTCCTCCCACTCCCATCATGCTCCAGATTTGAAGCAAACAATAGTGGGAGTAGATCATAAGAATAGAGGGGAAGAACTTGTGTCCGTTAATGTACTCCAAGGAAAGAATTTTAGGCTAAGCTATCATGCTCCAGATTTGAAGCAAAACGATAGGAGTGGATCATAAGAATAGATCGGAGGAACTTGTATCCCATAATGTACTCCAAGGAAAGGATTGTAGGGTAAGTCAAAAATCCTATTTTCTTAATCATACATGTGACACAGGCTAAAGTAATTCAAGTATTTTTTGGAAAGTCCAAAAGCTGTCAAACTGAAGATGGCCATGAGTGGAAGTCTGAACGTATACCTAGTAAACTTAATGAACATGAGAAAAAAAGAGCAGGAGTCAGCCTTGCAAATCTGTGAAACAGATGCCTGATTCTGAAAGGTCCATGAAGCACTAACTAATTCAGTAGTGCGCTTAGACTGGGGAAGGTTGAACCATGCCCCTTAGTCTATATGACGAGTTGTCGAATCAACCTGGAAATAGTGAAACGAGAAGCAGGCTCTCCCCCATGGAAGCATTCAGAAATGACAAACAGAGAGTGAGACTGCCTTATGGAAGCTGTACAATAGAAAGACTCAAACAATGTGTACTGTATGAAGGCAGTGGAGTGAAATCTCCTTAGGATGTTGTGGGGTAGGACATAGACATGGGAGAACAATGTTCTGGTTAAGGTAGAAAAAAGAAACCATCATGGGAAATAAGGAGGTCAGTGGCCCTCATAGCAACTGCCATGCCCTTGCCCGGAATCAAACCTTTGCTTTCTGGGTTGTTTGCCTGCTTGTGGAGCCACTGAAGGGTTCTGGCCCCACCTACTGGTGAGCTGCAGGAAATGACCTAATCTGCCACATACAAATACTGTCCTCCCCTTCCTGTCTTAGCCCAAGTATAGGATTTGTTGTATGCATCCTGGGTGTTCTTGTCTTTGCTATATTTGTACCGTGCTTCTGTTTGTTGCTGACCCGGCTTGGACTTTGACTCTGTTTGGTCCAAGTGTGGTCAGGACACGTAGTGGTTGGTGGTCGAGATGACAGGCAGCAGGAAGGGTAGCAAAGTCATAGTCAAGAGGCAGGCCAAAGTCACACCAGAAGATCAGCAGAGAGAAGTTGTGGTCAGGAACATAGGTAAAAATGCAAATAGCAAAGGCAAGCCATGGTAAGAAATAAGCCGAGGTCAATAAGTTGACAGAGTAGAGAGAAGTGTAAGGGTAGCTGAGTCAGCAGTGGGAAAGCAAATCAGACACAGGTCAAGTCGCAGGGTAACAGCTGAAGACCATCCAGCAACTTCCCAGCTCAGCACTGTACCTTAAACGGGCCATCTGGCATCAAGTCTGGTATTAGGTGTACGTGCCCATACCACATATCCGAGCAACATGCCCTCATAGATTAGCGTACTCCCATAAGATATCATGCTCACAGGAATTAGCCTGAATACAGAAAGTAGGCAAATTATACAAATTAGAGAGCTGATACATACGTCTACGCACACACATTCATCTGGAGATGACTCTTGCCCAGGGCCCTGGTACTTGTGCACCTTGCCTTCTGATGCCATTTTGACAGTGCTCCCCCGAATGGGCAGCCTCTTGATAGCAACAGAGCAAGGTTCTTCAGATATCTGTTTGCAAAGTCCCGAAGTAGCCTGGGGGAGTGAATATTGTTTTCTGGTTCCCAAGAGTTATCTTCTGGTCTGTAACCCATCTATTTAATGAGAAACTGAACCAGGCTTCCCCACTTCCTGCATTCCTATATTGACTGAACTTCAAATTTCACTTTTTCACTGACTGCTGTTAGTGGGGGTGGTTCTCTATTTCTCCCAGAAAAAGGATCAGGAATGGCTGGCATGAGCAGAGAGACATGATGAATCATATATGTATCAGGAAGTAGTAATTCATATGCCACAGAGTTAATTCTTTTTATTGTAAATGATTGAATATACAGTATCTTTGTCTCCATTTTCGTGACAGGCAAGAGAGTTTTAAATTGGCTGTTGACAACCAAACCCTGTCTGCAACTTTAGTTCAAGTTCTCCGCTTTTATTCCTTTTATAATACCTGTTGTAATTGTGTGCCTTTTGGATGGTTTTCTGAAGCAGCTGACAGTACAAAGATTGTCAGCGGGATATAAGTAGCCAGCTCAGTGTGCAACAGAAGAGGAAAATGATGGGTGCATGCACAGTAGGAGCACTCAGAGGGAAAAGCTGCCAATTTCAAAAATAGTGGGGGATTCACCAGGCTCCAGGTCCAGTAGCTGAAACAGCAGGCACATTTGTGGTATAACAGGCCGGGTTTGGTACACAAGCAGAGGGTAGTGGTGGAGGAGCAGGCAGAAGCATTGTCAGTGATCAAGCCGAAGTCAGGAGCCAAAGGTATCAAGTTTGAAGTGGAAGGCGAAAAGCCTAGTCGGTAAATCAGCAGCCAAGGGTCGGTACACGAGTAGCAGTATGAGGATAATATTGTATCGCAGTAGGAGCAGGGAGCGAGATATTGGCAGTAGCACAATAATCTGGCAAACAGGAAGTGCAGAAGCATAGATTAAAGTGACATTAAACCCTCAGATTTTTTAACATAAAACAATAGTGTAATGTGTGCCTTACTGTAATCCATGGTTGTTTCCCTTCTCTTTGCTGCTCTTCCTTTTAAATGGGTACATGTTCTCATGCTGGGCAGAACTTCTGTTTTGCAGCAGACTGCCTTGTCTCAGGAATGGATATACAGTGTCTGTGTATTAGTTTCTATAGGCTTGTAACCTGAGCCAGCACTACAGGAAGAGGCCCTGAGCTGCAAAAGGAAGTTCTGCAGAGCATGAGAAGACATGAGGATTTAAAAGGAAGAGCAGCAAAGAGAAGGGAAACAACCATGGATTACAGTAAGGCACACATTACCGATTGGTTTATGTTGAAAAATCTGAGGGTTTAATGTCACTTTAAATAGGAAGTTCAGGGGAGGAGTAAGGAATTCAGAGTTTAGCAGAAAACTAGGTTTAACTAAGGACTGCACAAGAGATCAGCTGTCCAAGGTTCCATGTGGCTCAGCAGGAATAACCACTGCCAGATACAGCAGAGGTTCTGGGTTCAGATTCGGATCCTGATACCCCCCTCCACACTGGAACCCCAAACTGACCCACAGGGGAGAAGGGGCAGAACTGAGTAGCTGAAAAAGGACAGGCCCTGCAATACCACCCTCAGAGTGGCAACTGCAGAAAGTGCCACGGTGAGTGTCCAAATTCAGTGGCCTAAACACATGACAGGCCAACCCAGCATCTTGCATCCAAAAGAGTCAACCAGTCCAGATAGATGCTGTTAGCTGATGCAGTGGCTGTGAGCAAAATTGGGGAACTTGCTAGAAGAGTCTTCAGTAGCAGAAGCAGAAATTGATATACTTCTCTTGGAGCCGGGTGGATATACAGGGCTGTGCTTACAGCTTTAATTTGCCAGTGTCCAAATACCTGAAGGTCGCTGGATTACTCCAGCGACCTCACACTGAGGGAAAAAAGTGTGCATGCAACACTCAAGTTAATTATACAGCATTTCATTTCTCAGTGTGTTAATCCTTTCTGTAGAAAGGGTTACTAATAGGGAATTAATGGTAGCATTTAACTTCACCAAAAAATTTAGTAGCTCCTGATGCCCGCCCAAATGCCATATTTTAATTTAGAGTCTTCAGAGACTGGTTCACACCAAAGGCTGCAGAGAAGGCTTAGTCACATTCCTTACCGCATTTCCCAGCTGTCTGGGAAGGGTGCTTGTAATGACTGTGGGTGTCAAAATTTTTAGTAAGTTGTATAAAGGTGCCCATACACTGCACCATTCTCGTACGAGAATCGCGGGAAAAAAGGCTGTGCCACATCTCTGGACGTGGAATGCATCCTGCCTAAGGGTTAGGGAAGTAAGTTGTATAAAGGTGCCCATACACTGCACCATTCTCGTACGAGAATCGCGGGAAAAAAGGCTGTGCCACATCTCTGGACGTGGAATGCATTCTGCCTAAGGGTTAGGGAAGCACCACTGGCAGTGCCCATTGCCTGATGGAGACATTCCAGACAAGCCCCACAATCTTCAGTCTAATGGGGTATAGGTATAACCACACAGGCAAAGCCAAGGATTAGCTGATCCGCATAACTGCATAGGGAGCCCAGCTCAGAAGGAGGTGGATGATGTCTTGATCGGAAAAAAAAAATATCTAAAAAAAAAAGTAAAGTTTTCTCAATGGAGAAAATATGTCAATGCTCCTAGGACACTTACAAAACACAGAAGCATGCTTGGAGTGGGAGAGGTTGCAACTGGCTGGTCAATGGCTTTTTTTGTTTGCCAATGTTCAAATCTTTCTGTAGATGGCAATGTAACCCCAATGGAATAAAAAAAAAAAAAAAAAAAATCCTATGTTCCTTTTATCAAGGTTAAATAAATATTTATGTATTGTGTACAATATGTCCTAGACTTACCATGAGGTCCAGCAATTCATTTTCCAGTACTACCTCCCGTAACGGAAAAAGTGAGAGTTTACTTGTGATAAACAGGTTATTTTTAAAATATCTGAGTGCATGAAAATTCTCACTCTGAACACATATGCCTTGCTCAGCGTATCTTATGCATTCTGCAAAGAGTAAACATATCTCATGAAATTATTATCTTGAAAACACTGCATTAACAATATGTATATACAACTTATATCAACAATCATTTCACAAATCTACTTTTCACCAAGTAGAAATCCTCATGTTTGCAAAGACACTAGCAGGTATTTTTGGAAAACTAATTTACAGAAATTCCTATACTCCTCAGTGCCATCTAGATGCACTAGCTTTAGTAAGCCTAATATTGTAGTATTTACAAAACTGAATAAAAAAATAGATATTTGAAGAAGCCTAACCTAAGAAGCCTACAAACAAGCAATTTGAACATGTTTATTCAACCAATGTCACATTTTAGGGCCCGGACATAAACTTTTTGACTTACCCTAAAGCATACGTGTCAAACTCAAGGCCCGCGGGCCAGAACCGGCCCGCAACGGAATTATCTCTGGCCCCCCTGGTGATAATTAATTATCATTAGATCTGGCCCTGCCTGCCGGCAGCTCTCTCACGCTGCCTGC